>NW_025409580.1:0-13125 GCF_002201575.2 Neomonachus schauinslandi
ACCATGACTCTAAACACGTTGCGCCAAAGAGAGATTATAAACTTTCAATCAGCGGCAAACTGGCTTCGCTAAGCTGCATAAAAGGCCAGAAATCATGAATCTGATGACTGGATGGAAACCCAGTGGGGAAGCACACTCTTCTGTGACTGGGGAGGGAAGCGAGCAGTGGTTATGAAGGAGGTGCAGAATATGCTTTGCATTGTAGGACAGAAGACGGGTTCAATCTAGTCTAGACACAAGATTCTCTTTTTCCCTCATGATAAGGAAAGCTAGCAGAAAGTTTATTTAAACCACTTCTTGAGCTTTAAATTTTTGATAATGTACTGGAGAAACTGAAAAACAAGTCCAAGCTGATACATATATACATAGCTTTTAATAATGTAAATACAACAGCCAAATGTTAATCCACTCTGTACTGCTTTAAGTGAATATACACTGTAAAAACATTTGTTAGTTGAGGTGGCCTTTTTCTTTTTTTCTCTGAACAGGAATGTAAATGTCTATTTCACTAGAAATGACAAGTTTCTTTGTTTGTTTTGTTTTGTTTTTATCCAATGAAAACTGAAATATAAGACAAGCTGATGACAAAGTATTTGTCTTCTAGATCAGGCATTTTATTTTCAAATACGATCCTCAGCAACCCTCCACAGCTAAGTCTTAGCCTATTACAGGAAGGCTTGGAGTCAATATGTGACACTCTAGTCACAGGGAGAGGCTTTTAGAGGACCTAGTCCAATCTTTGTTTTGTTCTTACAGAAAAAGAAACTGAAGCCCAGAAAGATAAAGTGGCTTGGCCAAAATCACATGGTTAGTGACAGAAACAGGATTAAAACACCAGTGCTGTGGGTCTCAGAACAAATCAGTAAATTAAGGACAGGCACCAGGATGACACAAAGGACAAAATTCCCTTCTCAAATCTTGTCCTGCAGCAAGGCTGGGGACGCCTGAGACCACAGTAGGAACCATAACTGGTCTACACTTCCTCGGAATTATTTAGGCCCATCCAAAAAAAAAAAGAAAAAAAAAATGACGGTGGAACACCTGGACATCCTGATGTAAATAAAGAAATTAATTAAATAAATCTAGAAAAACACTTTATATCCTTCACCAAAATTAACTCAAAATGCACTGTAGACCTAAATGTAAAATGTAAAACTACCAAGTGTGTAGATGATAACATCGGAGAAAGCTAGATGATGTCGAGTGTGAAAATGAACATTAGATACAGTACGAACACATAAATTATTTTTTAAAGATTTTTTTAAAAGAAATCTCTATACCAAACATGGGGTTCAAACTTACAACCCTGAGATCAAGTATCATGCACTTCACCAATGACAGCCATAGGTCCCGAGGCCTAAATTCTTACTATTATTTTAACAAATAGCTTAAGTATTTTATTTGTTTGCAACTAAGCTTGTTAACAGTATATAATGAAAATGTACAAAGAATAATGTTGCAGTTTTTGGTTAAATTTAATTCAAAGACATTCATTAATAAGGAATCTTTGAATAAGAATATTCCAGAATTTCTCTAAGCCATGTGATAAGGACACTGTCTCTGAATATTACCTTACTTTGGAAGGTACTGGCATACACTTGAATTAAACTCAGAATTTTTCAAAATAAGCCCTAATTAATAAAACTGTTCTCTATTCAAACTAGGACAATTTTAATAGAACTTTCCTTTCCAGAAACAATAATAAAGGAAACAGGTATTTTGTAAAATGGGGTCCTGAACAAGTCACAGTCAAAAATAAATATCTACTTAACTGCCACCTCCTCAAAACAGAGTCTACTTTGTGTTGCACAGCCTTGGAAACAAGGTGCAGAACAGTCCGTAAGCAACTTTGGGCAGGGGGTTGCCAAAACAAAGCTCAAGCCATTGAACATGCTCACTTCTTAGAAGAATTTGGGGGAGCCTGACCAAAGGGTCCAAATTCTGTTTTTAATAACTGATACAAAGGCAGAGGGGCTCCTCCCAAGTAGCAGTGCCACCAGGGGCTGGCCCAGCCCCACGCTCACCTGTGTCGTGCTCCCAAGCAAACCCTGATGCTCCTGCTGCAGGGAGACATTTTCTTCTTAGCGGTTCTGTGTCCAGGAGCTCTCTGTGTGAATGAGGTGAGCACAGACTCCACATGGGTATTTGAAGGCTTGGAATCAAAGTATTTTTCAACACGGCTAGGCAGAGCCCATGTGTCAAACGGCCCGTCTCCAGTTTGTCCTAATTCCTCACCACGCATTTGTAGACCTAGGACCACAGACTTTTGCTACGTCCTCATAATCGCCCCTAATGTCCAGGCTAATTTATGATTCATATTCTGTGCCTGGAAAGAGTCCCTGTATTTAACAATAACACCTACAACATAAAACAATCCACCGTGACAACTTATATGGTCACAAAACATTAATGATCTTCTGTAGACCAAGCAAATGTTTTTAACTATAATTGTCGTGCATCAAATTCACAGCCAGAACCCCTAAGATCAAAAAAATATTTGCACAATATAAATAATAACTTAAAATACACACACACACACACACACACAAACATATACACACACAGTCACACACACTTCTTACAGAACCGTGCTTGGGGAAACCCCATTTGTTGAATGCCACTGAGAGCATATTTTGCTAAACTGCTGCTCCAGGTATTTTTGTTTGGAAAATCTATCACAGTAGGGCACAGCTTTTTATTGGATTAGCAGAAAAGAAAGATATGCTTGTGGCAACCAGAAAGTTTTAAGGTCTTTCAAGTTGTATAAAGTGGACCTGCAGAAATGTTTACGTGTTCTCAGGATGCCAAGTTGGAGCTGAAATGTGATAACAAACCAGTTGCAAAAAGTGTACAGCAGCCATCTCTTGAGGCCAATCCGGGTACCCACATATGCAAGAAAGCTTCAGGACATATAGCTTGTTGGCCTTGTCCCATATTGTCACATAATCTGATCATGTGTGCATTTCACAAGAGGTTCATATTGTTCTGCTAGTTTGGTATTGAGGATTTGCTCATACTCCTCCCGAATTTTCTCTTCATAGTCTTTTAAGAGATGCTGACATATTATTCTGACTTGTCGGAGGGGAACAGAGGGGTGGTCCTTCTTCATCCAGGAGGAACCTGGAGAACTAGGGGCTGTGACTGCTGAGGAATGAGGCTGACTTTCCACAGTAAAAGCTTCACTCTGATTCAGAACAACTTCTAAATGTCTCCACCTCTGATAAGGACTATATTCTTGTTTTATGTTCTGCAAAATTTGTTCTAGTTTTGGAAGGCACGGCTTCTTGTGGGGTGCAGTGGGGTGCTGCAGAGTCATTGGTGGGGTCTGCTCTGGAGAAGAGGTGGTGGCTCGGTGTCTGGGGGCCTGAGGCCAGAGAGGGGCCGGGTAGAGGGGTGCAGCACCACGACTTTGGGGAGCCAGGGCTCCACAGCCTGGCCTCAATCTCCCTGGGCTGTTTCAATGTTGCCCCTCACACCATGCCTCTGAGGGGTCAGGGAACAGGGGCAGATATGGAGGTAACTGCAGCCCAACCTCCGGCTCCTCAGCGAAGCTCACAAGCCAGGCTGGCTCCAATCCTGAGGCATAAATTATTTATTAAAAAATTGATAAGCTGCAATTTATTAAAATGAAAATCTTATGATCTCAAAAAACTCAAAAATAAACAGCAAGCTCCAGACTTAGAAAATCTTGAAAAAAAGGATCTCTTTCCAAAAGATACATGTGAAAAACAATTGTATTCGAAATATACAAAGAACACTTGAATTCAACAATGAAGAAAATAACTTAATTAAGAAAACCGACTGAGTCCCATAATAAACCATTCACTAAATAACATAGATTGCAGGGGAGGAGCAAGATGGTGGAGGAGTAGGAGATCTAAATTTTGTCTGGTCCTAGGAATTCAGCTAGATAGGGATCAAACCATTCTGAACACCTATGAACTCAACAGATCAAAGAGAATAGCAGCAACTCACTGAACAGAAAAGCGACCACTTTCTGGAAGGTAGGACATGTGGAGAAGTGAATCCAAGGTGATTTTTGGGAAGATAGATGGCGGGGGAGGGGACTTCCATCAGCTGCTACTGGCAAGGGATAGAGACGTGGAGCACAAAATCAGAACTTTTAGAAGTCAGCTTTGCTGAGGGCCGTCACTCCAGTGGCTAAGCGGGGGGTGGAACACTCACTGGGAAAGTGTGGTCTCAGGACCCTTGGGGTCACAGAAAGCCCGGGGGTGTCTGAGTGCGGCAGAGCTCCCAGGTATCGGGGCAGGGAAGCCCGTTTCAGAGACGGAGCCAAGGAGTGGTCTCTCAGTTCCGGGTTGCCATAAACTGTGATCTGCGGCACGCTCGGGCCACTGCTCCTCCAGTAGGGACCCAACAAGGGGCAGTTCCCGGGAGACTCCCTTTCCTCCCCCGGGAGGAGCGGCACAGGAGCACACTGCAGGTATCTGCTGGGTTTGGAGACTCCACATGGGGTCTGTTCGAGAGACAGAATCACTTGGTCACAGGACAGGTTAGCACAAGTGCGGCCAGAGACCAGGGAGATAGGAGTGATTGACTGCTTTTCTCTGGGATCTCACTGAGGAGTGGGGCCCGGAGTTATCGGCTCCTCCAGGGTGGAGATTGGGAGGTCACCATTTTCACGTTCGTCCTCCAAAGCTGTATGAAAAGCTTGCAGGGAACAAAAGCTCCCAAGAGCAAACCTAAGCAGATTACATAGCTCCACCTGCAGCAAGGGCTGGGTAATTATGCCTCCGGAAAAGACATTTGAGCACCACGGCAACAGGCCCCTCCCCCAAAAGATCAGCAAGAACAGCATGCCAAGACCAAGTTTACCTATCAATGAGAATGGCAGAACTCCAGCGCTAGGGGAATACAGCACATAGATTACATGGCTTTTTTCCCCAGGATTCTTTAGTCTTTCAAAGTTAATTTTTTTATTTTTTTCTTTTTTTAATTTTTTTCCCTTTTTCACCCAACATCTTCTCGAACCTTTTATACAAAAATCTTTTTTACTTTTAATTTTTAGAGTCATATTCTATCCCTTCATAGTAGTTTAACATTATTTTTGGTATATATATAAGTTGTTCTCTCCTTAAAATTTTGGGATACAGTTGCTTCTAACAGACCAAAATACACCCTAAATCTCTAGTGTATGGCTTTGTTCTAGTCTCCTGCCTGATCATATTCTCTCCCTCTTCTTTGTTTTCTCAAACCAACTTCTTATCAATTCCTTTTATAAAATCTTTTCTAATTTTCATCTTTACAGTCATATTCCATCCCTTGATCATATTTACTCTTATTTTTGTACATATATAAGTTTTTCTTTCCTGAAAATTTGGGAGGCAGTTTCTTCTAACGGACCAAAATACACCGAAAATCTAGTGTGTGGTAATGATCTATGCACAAGCCTGATCATATTTGATCATATTCTGTTTTTTTTTTTAATTTTTTTTTCTATTCTCTTTCTTTCCCTTTCTGTTCCCCCGGTTGCAGGTCTCTTCTGATTTGTTTAGTGTATATTTCTCTGGGGTCATTGTTATGCTGTTAGCATTTGTTCTCTCACTCATCGATTGTGCTTTGTATGAAATGACAAGATGGAAAAAGTCACTCCCCAAAAAAGAACAAGAAGCAGTACCGACTGCCAGGGACCTAATCAGTATGGATATTAGTAAGATGTTGGATCTAGATTTCAGAATGACAATTTTAAAGATACTACCTGGGCTTGAAAAAAGCATGGGAGATATTAGACAAACGCTTTCTGGAGAAATAAAGGAACTAAAATCTAACCAAGTTGAAATCAAAAAGGCTGTTAATGAGGTGTAATAAAAAATGGAGGCTCTAACAGCTAGGATGAATGAGGCAGAAGAGAGAATTAGTGATATAGAAGAACAAATGATGGAAAATAAAGCTGAGAAAAGGAGAGATAAACAACTACTGGATCACGAGGGCAGAATTTGAGAGATAAGCGATGCCATAAGATGAAACAACATTAGAATAATTGGGATCCCGTAAGAAGAAGAAAGAGAGAGAGAGGGGCAGAAGGTATATTGGAGCAAATTATAGCAGAGAACTTCCCTAATTTGTGGAAGGAAACAAGCATCAAAATCCAGGAGGCATGGAGAACCCCCATCAAAATAAAAAAAAAAAAATAGGTACACACCCCGACATTTATAGTAACCTTATGAGTCTCAGAGACAAAGAGAAAATCCTGAAAGCAGCTCAGGAGAAGAGATCTGTAACCTACAATGTAGAAACATTTGATTGGCAACAGACCTATTCACAGAGACCTAGCAGGCCAGAAAGGACGGCAATGATATATTCAGAGCATTAAAGGAGAAAAATATGCAGCCAAGAATACTATATCCAGCTAGGCTGTCATTGAAAATAGAAGGAGAGATAAAAAGCTTCCAGGACAAAGAAAAACTAAAAGAATTTGCAAACACAAAACCACCCCTACAAGAAATATTGAAAGGGGTCCTCTCAGCGAAGAGAGAGCCTAAAAATGACATAGACCAGAAAGGAACACAGAAAATATAGAGTAACAGTCACCTTACAGGCAATACAATGGCACTAAATTCCTATCTTTCAGTAGTTACTCTGAATGTAAATGGGCTAAATGCCCCAATCAAAAGACACAGGCTATCAGATTGGATTGAAAAAAAAAAAAAAAAAGACCCATTGATATGCTGTCTGCAAGAGACTCATTTTATACCCAAAGACATCCCCAGATTGAAAGTGAGGGGGTGAAAATCATTTACCATGCTAATGGACACCAAAAGAAAGCTGAGGTGACAATCCTTATATCAGACAAATCAGATTTTAAACCAAAGACTATAAGAAGAGATGAGGAAGGACACTCTATTATAGTTGAAGTGTCTTTCCAACAAGAAGATCTAACTATTGTAAATATCTATGCCCCTTACAGGGGAGCAGCCAATTATATAAGCCAATTAATAAAAAAAGCAAAGAAACACATCAACAACAATACTATAATAATGGGGGACTTTCACGCACCCCTCACTGAAATGGACAGATCATTTAAACAAAAGATCAACAAGGAAATAAGGACTTTAAAAGACACACTGAACAAAAGGACTTCACAGATGTATTCCGAACATTCCATCCCAAAGCAACAGAATACACATTCTTCTCTAGTGCCCATGGAATATTCTAATTAATAGATCACATCCTAGGTCAAAAATCACATCTCAACCGGTACCAAAAGGTTGGGATCATTCCCTGCCTATTTTCATAGCAAAGTGCTTGCTTTGAAACTAGACCTCAATCACAAGAGGAAAGTCGGAAAGAACTCAAATACATGGAGGCTAAAGAGCATCCTAGTAAAGAATGAATGGGTCAACCGGGAAATTAAAGAAGAATTAAAACGATTTATGGAAACACATGAAAATGAAAACACAACTGTTCAAAATCTTTGGGATGCAGCAAAGGCAGTCCTAAGAGGAAAGTGTATAGCAATACAAGCCATTCTCAAGAAACATGAAAGGTCTCAAGTACACAACCTAACCCTACACCTAAAGGAGCTGGAGAAAGAACAGCAAATAAAGCCTAAACCCAGCAGGAGAAGAGAAATAATCAAGATCAGAGCAGAAATCAATGAAGTAGAAACCAAAAGAACAGTAGAACAGATCAACGAAACTAGGAGCTGGTTCTTTGAAAGAATTGACAAGATTGATAAACCCCTGGCCAGACTTATCAAAAAGAAAAGAGAAATGAACCAAATCAACAAAATCATGAACGATAGAGGAGAGATCACAACCAACACCAAAGAAATACAAACAATTCTAAGAACATATTATGAGCAACTCTATGCCAGCAAACTAGATAATCTGGAAGAAATGGATGCATTCCTAGAGATGTATCAACTACCAAAACTGAAGCAGGAAAAAAGAAAACCTTAACAGTCCTTTAAGCACTAAGGATATTGAAGCAGTCATCAAAAATCTCCCAACAAACAAAAGCTCAGGGCCAGATGGCTTCCCAAGGGAATTCTAACAAACATTTAAAGAAGAATTAATACCTATTCTTCTGAAATGGTTCAAAAATAGAAATGGAAGGAAAACTTCCAAACTCATTTTATGAGGCCAGCATTACCTTGATCCCCAAACCAGACAAAAAACCCATCAAAAGGGAGACTTACAGACCAAT
This sequence comes from Neomonachus schauinslandi, assembly GCF_002201575.2. Taxonomy (NCBI): domain Eukaryota; kingdom Metazoa; phylum Chordata; class Mammalia; order Carnivora; family Phocidae; genus Neomonachus; species Neomonachus schauinslandi. The sequence continues at coordinate 8,170 of NW_025409580.1, forward strand.
ATCCTTGATGAACATGGATGTAATGGAGAATTATAGACCAATATCCTTGCAAAGGTTCTCTCCAAAATACTATCCAATAGGATCTCACAGTACATTAAAAGGATTATTCACCACAACCAAGTGGGATTTATCCGTGGGCTTCAAGGTTGGTTTGACATCCAACAATCAATCAATGTGATACAAAACATTAATAAAAGAAAGAACAACAACCATATCATCCTCTCAATAGATGCAGAAAAAGCTTTTGACAAAGTACAGGATCTTTTCTTGATCAAAACTCCTCAGAGTATAGGGATCGAGGGTACATACCTCAATATCATAAAAGCCATCAATGAAAAACCCACAGTGAATATCATTCTCAATGGGGAAAAACTGAGAGCTCTCCCCCTAAGGTCAGGAACACGGCAGGGATGTCCACTCTCACCACTGCTATTCAACATAGTATTAGAAGTCCTAGCCACAGCAATCAGACAACAAAAAGAAATCAAAGGCATCCAAAATGGCAAAGAAGTCAAACTTTCACTTTTTGCAGATGATATGATACTTTATATGGAAAACCCCAAAGACTCCACCCCAAAAGTGCTAGAACTCATACAGGAATTCTGTAAAGTGGCAGGATATAAAATCAATGTCCAGAAATCAGTGGCATTCCTATACACCAACAACAAGACAGAAGAAAGAGAAATTAAGGAGTTGATCCCATTTACAATTGCACCCAAAAACATACAATACCTAGGAATAAATCTAACCAAAGAGGTAAAGAATCCGTACTCAGAAAACTATAAAATACTCATGAAAGAAATTGAGGAAGACACAAAGAAATGGAAAAACGTTCCATGCTCATGGATTGGAAGAACAAATATTGTGAAGATGTCAATGTTACCTAGAGCAATCTACACATTCAATGAAATCCCCATCAAAATACCATCGACTTTTTTCAAAGAAATGGAACAAATAATCCTAAAATTTGTATGGAACCAGAAAAGACCCCGCATAGCCAGAGGAATGTTGAAAAAGAAGAGCAAAGCTGGCGGCATCGCAATTCCGGACTTCAAGCTCTATTACAAAGCTATCATCATCAAGACAGTATGGTACTGGCACAAAAACAGATACATATCAATGGAACGGAATAGAGAGCCCAGAAGTGGACCCTCAACTCTATGGTCAACTCATCTTTGACAAAGCAGGAAAGAATGTCCAATGGAAAAAAGACAGTCTCTTCAACAAATGGTGTTGGGAAAATTAGATAGCCACATGCAGAAAAATGAACTGGACCAATTCCTTACACCACACACAAAAATAGACTCCAAATGGTGGAAAGATCTAAATGTGAGACAGGAGTCCATTAAATCCTAAAGAAGAACACAGGCAGCAACCTCCTTGACCTCAGCTGCAGCAACTTCTTCCTTGAAACATCACCAAAGGCAAGGGAAGCAAGGGCAAAAATGAACTCTTGGAAATTCATCAAGATAAGGAGGCTTTGCTCAGCAAAACAAACAGTCAACAAAACCAAAAGACAACTGACAGAATGGGAGAAGATATTTTCAAATGACATATCAGATAAAGGGCTAGTATCCAAAATCTATAAAGAATTTATCAAACTCAACACCCAAAGAACAAATGATCCAATGAAGAAATGGGCAGAAGACATGAACAGATATTTTTCCAAAGAAGTCATCCAAATGGCCAACAGACACATGAAAAAGTGCTCAAATCGCTCGGCATCAGGGAAATCCAAATCAAAACCTGAATGAGGTACCACCTCACACTAGTCAGAATGGCTAAAATTAACAATTCAGGAAACAACAGATGTTGGTGTGGATGCAGAGCAAGGGGAACCGTCCTACACTGTTGGTGGGAAAGCAAGCTGGTGCAGCCACTCTGGAAAACAGTATGGAGGTTCCTCAAAAAGTTGAAAATATAGCTATCCTATGTTCCAGCAATTGCACTACTGGGTATTTACCCCAAAGATACAAAAGTAGGGATCTGAAGGGGTACATGCACCCCGATGTTTATAGCAGCAATGTCCACAATAGCCAACCTATGGAAAGAGCCAACCTGTGGAAAGAAGCAAGATGTCCATTGACAGATGAATGGATAAATAAGATGTGGTGTGTGTATATATATATATATATATATATATATATATATATATATATATATATATATATATATATATATATATATATAATATATACCAAAACAAATATATACCAAAAACAAAAAAACAGATATCTATGAGGCATATTAGTTATCCCTTTTGCTTAGGTATCTTGCTTTTGTTTTGTCCTGTACTTTCATTTGGCCCATATTCCTCTGTCTCCTCATTTTTTTCCTAACTCTAAATTTGTTTCTGTGTGCTAGGGATGTCAGCTCTGTCTCCTGCTTTTTGAAGTAGTGGCCTTATGAAGAGGTCCTGCAGTGATCCCCGGTGCAGTGTCCTATGTTCACCAGAACCCTGCCTTTCAGGGGTGTCTTCTCTGTGGGTTGTGTACGCTGTGCTGTTGTGGTTTACCCACTTCTTCCTTCATTCCAGTCACCTGTGGTGGCTCTCTGCCTGTTTGGGACAGGGTCTGACCCCTGTGGTGTAAGTGGACCTGCCTGGAGCCACCTTGGACTTGACTTGAGTCAGCCCAGATATTTGCCATAGATGTAGTAGCATCAGGCTACAGGGTGCTTTCCCTGTGTTGTCCATGTAGAAGATTTCGTTGGCAGGCACATCCTGTATTCAAGCCAGTTGTCTGCCTACAGCTCACTGCTGAGGCTGCTGTCTCACTGGTGTGTGTGATTATCTTTCTTTGTCTATGGCAGAGGTGTTCCTTTGGAAATGGTCTAGTCCTTCTCAGTTTGGATGGGCTCTGCCCAAGAGGGTATTGGAGGAGACATACCCCCCACCTGGGGAGGGTCAGGACACGCAGTGTTTGTAAGGTTTGTGTTCTGGTCTTCTGATGACTGCCTGGCTAGAGGGGTGGATCCACCAAAGCATGGGCTGGTGGGGTTCACTGCCAGGAAGATAAGTAATGACTGTTTCAAACGTGGTCCCTCTGGTTTTCAAAGCAAAAAGATATGGAGATTTGTCCTCCTCATGGGGGCTCCCCCAGTGTGATAGTGTTTCTCTCCCCTCTCCATGCCAATGTGTCCCTTCCTTTCATGGGAAGTCCCAAGGTCCCTTTAGCTTCACTGCCATCTCTGCCCTTCCTATCCTCTTCAATGTTCCCTCTTCTCTACATTTAGTTTTGGGGTTCGTTCTGCCAACATTTTGGCCTTTTTCTGAGTTATTTACATTGATGTGAGTGTTATATAGTTGTATCTGCAGGACAAGGTGAGCTTAGGGTCCTCCTACTTTACCATCTTCCCAGCAATCGACCTCTTGCTGGTTTTAAAGTTCACTCTTTATCATTACATTTTGCTATTTTAAATATAATGTGCCTTGGTATGGACCTCCTTGGGTGGATTTTGTTGGGGCTCTCTGCCTTCTGGAAGTGGATGTCTGTATCTTTTCCCAGAGTAGAAACACTTTCAACTATTCCTTCTGTCCATTTTTCTCACTTTTCTCCTTCTGGGGTATTTATAATGTTAATGTGATTACACATGGTCATACTGCTGAGTTCTTTTAACCTATTCTCACTTTGTAATTTTTGTTGTTGTTGTTCATCTGTTTGCTTTCCACTACTCTGTCTTCCAGCTCACTGATCTATTCTTCTGCCTTTTCTAGTCTACTATTTATTCCCTCTAGTGTATATTTAATTTCATTTGTTTCATTCATTATCTTTGGTTTCTTTTTGTATGATCTATCTCTTTGTTAAAGGTCTTACTGTGATCTTGCACTCTTCTCAATTCCAATAAGTATCTTTATGACCATTACTTTGAATTCTTAATCAGTCATATTGCTTGTCTGTCTCTCTGTGTGTGTTTCTGTGTATTAGGAAAGTCAGCTATGTTTCTTGACATTACACGTAGAGGTTTTATGAAGGAGAGCTCTGGGGGTGCCCTACAGTGTAATGCTCCCTGTTCACCAGATCCAGGTGCTTCAAGGATGTCTCCTTTGTCGTTGCTGGCACACTATGTCATCACTGAGCTGCAGGTGCCTTCAGCCTAGTAAACTGCATGGTCTACTTTGCTTGTTTTTTGTTTTTTTGTTTTTTTCAGATTTGGTGCATGAATTTTTAAGAGCCCAGTCTGGGGCCACCATGGACTTGTAGTCAGGTAGTGTCAGTAGTCAGCTCAGATGGCTGTCCTCTTCCTGCAGGCTGTGTCTGGTTGGATCTATTATGAATAGCCCTGGTGTGAACATTCTAATAATTGTCTTCGAGAACACACATACATGTATTTCTGATGGGTATTTCCCTAAGAGTAGAATTGTTAGATGATAAATTCTGTGTATATCAGGGTGAAAAATGACAGCTATATAACACATGGAAAAATGTAAGCATTACAATAAAATTGGAAATCTTTTAGAATAAATGATATGCAGATAAGCTATGTCTGGCAAGAAACTAATAAGCATGAGTGATATTATGAAGGAAAAATGATTGCAAATAAATAAATTTAACAAGATTGCTATATGCATAATTATTAAAGTAAATTTTATTCCTATACTTGTAAATTTAATATAATTTTCACTAAACCCCTTCAGTTTGTGTGTGAATATGAACATTTTCAAGTTGACCATAGAATTAATAAATTTATGCAAATGCCAAAATAGCTCAAAGAAAATTTATAACTCATAAAATGAGAACATTTACCTTAAGAGATAACAAAGCTATAATAAGTTACAATAATTGATAATTGTATTGTTTCAAATATTGACCAATGCAATAAATTAGGCATTGCAGATATGGATTTGTATATATATTGATAATTTACAACAAAGATGGCCATTTAGGTCAGTGAAGGGGAAATTCAGTTCATTAAACCTGTTGTATCAACTGTACACTCATGTGTAAAAGAATAAAC
>NW_025409581.1:0-13124 GCF_002201575.2 Neomonachus schauinslandi
AGACAAAGAGAAAATCCTGAAAGCAGCTCGGGAGAAGAGATATGTAACCTACAAGGGTAGAAACATTAGATTGGCAACAGACCTATCCACAGAGACCTGGCAGGCCAGAAAGGACTGGCAGGATATATTCAGAGCACTAAACGAGAAAAATATGCAGCCAAGAATACTATATCCAGCTAGGCTGTCATTAAAAATTGAAGGAGAGATAAAAAGCTTCCAGGACAAACAAAAACTAAAGAAATTTGCAAACACAAAACCAGCCCTACAGGAAATCTTGAAAGGGGTCCTCTAAGCAAAGAGAGACCCTAAAAGCAACATAGACCAGAAAGGAACACAGACAATATACGGTAACAGTCACCTTACAGGCAATACAATGGCACTAAATTCCTATCTTTCAATAGTTACCCTGAATGTAAATGGGCTCAATGCCCCAATCAAAAGACACAGGCTATCAGATTGAATTAAAAAACAAGACCCATCGATATGCTGTCTGCAAGAGACTCATTTTAGACCCAAAGCCACCCCCAGATTGAAAGTGAGGGGGTGGAAAACCATTTACCATGCTAATGGACACCAAAAGAAAGCTGGGGTGGCAATCCTTATATCAGACAAATTAGATTTTAAACCAAAGAGTGTAAGAAGAGATGAGGAAGGACACTATATCATACTTAAAGGATCTATCCAACAAGAAGATCTAACAATTGTAAATATCTATGCCCCTAACATGGGAGCAGCCAATTATATAAGCCAATTAATAACAAAAGCAAAGAAACACATCGACAACAATACAATAATAGTGGGGGACTTTAACACCCCCCTCACTGAAATGGACAGATCATCTAAGCAAAAGATCAACAAGGAAATAAAGACTTTAAATGACACACTGGACCAAATGGACTTTACAGACATATTCAGAACATTCCACCCCAAAGCAACGGAATACATATTCTTCTCTAGTGCCCATGGAACATTCTCCAGAATAGATCACATCCTAGGTCATAAATCAGGTCTCAACCGGTACCAAAAGACTGGAATCATTCCCTGCCTATTTTCAGACCACAATGCTTTGAAACTAGAACTCAATCACAAGACAAAAGTCAGAAAGAACTCAAATACATGGAGGCTAAAGAGCATCCTACTGAAGAACGAATGGGTCAACCAGGAAATTAAAGAAGAATTTAAAAAATACATGGAAACCAATGAAAATGAAAACACAACTATTCAAAATCTTTGGGATGCAGCAAAGGCAGTCCTAAGAGGAAAGTATATAGCAATACAAGCCTTTCTCAAGAAGCAAGAAAGGTCTCAAGTACACAACCTAACCCTACACCTAAAGGAGCTGGAGAAAGAACAGCAAATAAAGCCTAAACCCAGCAGGAGAAGAGAAATCATAAAGATCAGAGCAGAAATCAATGAAATAGAAACCAAAAGAACAGTAGAACAGATCAACGAAACTAGGAGCTGGTTCTTTGAAAGAATTAACAAGATTGATAAACCCCTGGCCAGACTTATCAAAAAGAGAAGAGAAATGACCCACATCAACAAAATCATGAATGAAAGAGGAGAGATCACAACCAACACCAAAGAAATACAAACAATTATAAGAACATATTATGAGCAACTCTATGCCAGCAAATTAAATAACCTGGAAGAAATGGATGCATTCCTAGAGATGTACCAACTACCAAAACTGAACCAGGATGAAGTAGAAAACCTGAACAGACCTATAACCACTAAGGAAACTGAAGCAGTCATCAAAAATCTCCCAACAAACAAAAGCCCAGGGCCAGATGGCTTCCCAGGGGAATTCTACCAAACATTTCAAGAAGAATTAATACCTATTCTTCTGAAACTTTCCAAAAAATAGAAATGGAAGGAAAACTTCCAAACTCATTTTATGAGGCCAGCATTACCTTGATCCCAAAACCAGACAAAGACCCCATCAAAAAGGAGAATTACAGACCAATATCCCTGATGAACATGGATGCAAAAATTCTCACCAAAATACTAGCCAATAGGATCCAACAGTACATTAAAAGGATTATTCACCATGACCAAGTGGGATTTATCCCTGGGCTGCAAGGTTGGTTCAACATCCGCAAATCAATCCACATGATACAAGACATTAACAAAAGAAAGAACAAGAATCATATGATCCTCTCAATAGGTGCAGAAAAAGCATTTGACAAAGTACAGCATCCTTTCTTGATCAAAACCCTTCAGACTATAGGGATAGAGGGTACATACCTCAATATCATAAAAGCCATCTATGAAAAACCTACAGCGAATATCATTCTCAATGGGGAAAAACTGAGAGCTTTCCCCCTAAGGTCAGGAACGCGGCAGGGATGTCCACTATCACCACTGCTATTCAACATAGTATTGGAAGTCCTAGCCACAGCAATCAGACAACAAAAAGAAATCAAAGGCATCCAAATTGGCAAGGAAGAAGTCAAACTCTCACTCTTTGCAGATGATATGATACTTTATGTGGAAAACCCAAAAGACTCCACCCCAAAACTGCTAGAACTCATACAGGAATTCAGTAAAGTGGCAGGATATAAAATCCATGCACAGAAGTCAGTGGCATTCCTATACACCAACAACAAGACAGAAGAAAGAGAAATTAAGGAGTCGATCCCATTTACAATTGTACCCAAAACCATAAGATACCTAGGAATAAATCTAACCAAAGAGACAAAGGATCTGTACTCAGAAAACTATAAAATACTCATGAAAGAAATTGAGGAAGACACAAAGAAATGGAAAAACGTTCCATGCTCATGGATTGGAAGAACAAATATTGTGAAGATGTCAATGCTACCTAGAACAATCTACACATTCAATGCAATCCCCATCAAAATACCATCCACTTTTTTCAAAGAAATGGAACAAATAATCCTAAAATTTGTATGGAACCAGAAAAGACCCCGCATAGCCAGAGGAATGTTGAAAAAGAAAAGCAAAGCCAGCGGCATCACAATTCCGAACTTCCAGCTCTATTACAAAGCTGTCATCATCAAGACAGCATGGTACTGGCACAAAAACAGACACATAGATCAATGGAACAGAATAGAGAGCTCAGAAATGGACCTCAACTCTATGGTCAACTAATCTTTGACAAAGCAGGAAAGAATGTCCAATGGAACAAAGACAGTCTCTTCAACAAATGGTGTTGGGAAAATTGGATAGCCACATGCAGAAGAATGAAACTGGACCATTTCCTTACACCACACACAAAAATAGACTGCAAATGGTTGAAAGACCTCAATGTGAGACAGGAGTCCATCAAAATCCTAAAGGAGAACACAGGCAGCAACCTCTTTGACCTCAGCCAAAGCAACTTCTTCCTAGAAACATCGCCAAAGGCAAGGGAGGCAAGGGCAAAAATGAACTATTGGGACTTCATCAAGATAAAAAGCTTTTTTTTTTTTTTTTTTTTTAAAAGATTTTATTTATTTATTTGACAGAGAGAGCGAGAGCAGGAACACAAGCAGGGGGAGTGGGAGAGGGAGAAGCAGGCCTCCTGCCGAGCAGGGAGCCCGATGTGGGACTCGATCCCAGGACCCTGGGATCATGACCTGAGCCGAAGGCAGACGCTTAACGACTGAACCACCCAGGCACCCAAGATAAAAAGCTTTTGCAAAGCAAAGGAAACAGTCCACAAAACCAAAAGACAACCGACAGAATGGGAGAAGATATTTGCAAATGACATATCAGATAAAGGGCTAGTATCCAAAATCTATAAAGAACTCATCAAACTCAACACCCAAAGAACAAAGAATCCAATCAAGAAATGGGCAGAAGACATGAACAGACATTTTTCCAAAGAAGACATCCAAATGGCCAACAGACACATGAAAAAGTGGTGAACATCACTCAGCATCAGGGAAATTGAAATCAAAACCTCAATGAGATACCACCTCACACCAGTCAGAATGGCTAAAATTAACAAGTCAGGAAATGACAGATGTTGGCGGGGATGCGGAGAAAGGGGAACCCTCCTACACTGTTGGTGGGAATGCAAGCTGGTGCAGCCACTCTGGAAAACTGTATGGAGGTTCCTCAAAAAGTTGAAAATAGAGCTACCATATGATCCAGCAATTGCACTACTGGGTATTTACCCCAAAGATACAAAAGTAGGGATCCGAAGGGGTACGTGCACCCCGATGTTTATAGCAGCAATGTCCACAATAGCCAAACTGTGGAAAGAGCCAAGATGTCCATCGACGGATGAATGGATAAAGAAGATGTGGTATATATATACAATGGAATATTATGCAGCCATCAAAAGGAATGAGATCTTGCCATTTGCAACGACGTGGATGGAACTGGAGGGTATTATGTTGAGTGAAATAAGTCAATCAGAGAAAGACATGTATCATATGATCTCACTGATATGAGGAATTCTTAATCTCAGGAAACAAACTGAGGGTAGCTGGAGTGGGGGGTGGGTTGGGAAGGATGGGGTGACTGGATAGACACTGGGGAGGGTATGTGCTCTGGTAAGTGCTGTGAATTGTGCAAGACTGTTGAATCTCAGATCTGTACCTCTGAAACAAATAATGCAATATATGTTAAGAAAAAAAAAAAAGAAGAAGAAGAAGGTAGCGGGAGGGGAAGAATGAAGCGGGGGAAATCGGAGGGGTAGACGAACCATGAGAGACGGTGGACTCTGAAAAACAAACAGGGTTCTAGAGGGGAGGGGGGTGGGGGGATGGGTTAGCCTGGTGATGGGTATTAAGGAGGGCACGTTCTGCATGGAGCACTGGGTGTTATGCACAAACAATGAGACATTGAACACTTCATCTAAAACTAATGATGTAATGTATGGGGATTAACATAAGAATAAAAATAAATAAATAAATAATAAATGGTTGATATTAGAGAATATGCCAATTTATGCCTACTATTTGAATTTCTTTAAATCATGTTCCATCTTTTCTCAGTTCAGTCAGTATTCAAACAATAAGGGGTTACATTTTAGTTTTTATTAAGATATGCTTGAGTACAGAAGTGTATACTCTGGTGTCTGTCAGTTACCCTTAAGGCCTGGAATAATGTGAAAAAAAGAAATCTATTCTACCCTACAAAGACAGAATCTTCCACCAGATATCTCTTAGCCAAACTCCATGAATATTGCCTGAACAAAACTAGCCACTAAAGGATAACCCTCCTAAATATAGCCTTAACACATAAATGACAAACACACAGATACACATGAGGAAAGGTATCAGGGACTTGACAGATCCCATGTCAGACATGACTCTTCTTTACCTCTATCCCTCCCTCCCTCCTTCTCTCCTTCCCTCCTTCCCTCCCTCCCTGCCTTCCTTCTTACTTTCCTTCCTTTACTTTTGTCCTTTAAGCAAAAGCTGCTATTAAGTTTCAGGACATTTTTAAGGGAATATTTTTATTCACAAATTATATATTCTACAGAATATGCAAGCTAGGGAATTGATTTAATAGGGCACATGTTTTTAATATATGACAAGGAATCAATTTGGTTGATGAAATAATTTCTAAATATTGTTTTAGACATTGGCCATTCTAAATTTCAATAAGCCCTTTACTGCTTTAACCCAGAAAACTTTAGCAAAAATACATAGAAAGAAAGAATAATAACTAGATCAAAAAGAGCTCACTGCAATTGCAGAGTGATGATCATTATAAATAAGAATGTACCCAACCAGAGAAGGATCTGGTGAAGCAGGTCAAAGATGGATGCTAAGTGCCATTTCCTTCACATTTTTATACATGAGCTGCAAGATATCAAAGAAATAGAGAAAATACATTAATTTTATCCTCAAATGATATAGACTAAGCATCATCGTAAAAGCCACACATATAGAGGAAAAATATAGAGAAATCTTAAAATACACTGAATGATTTATCTTGGTGACTAGAGGTGCCTGAAAAAAAAATTGTGTAAATGACTGAGTTAGAAACAGCACATGACTACCTCTAATGCTTAAAACATTTCAATGACTCCTCATTTTTTACCTTAGCACATCTTCCACTGCTCTTCAACATACACGCCACCAGAGTTTCTGGTGGAATCTGTTTCCTCTCTGGCCATAAGCTCTCCAGTCTCAAAATAGCCTCTAGGCCTCCAATCTAGTTGATCTCTCACACTAGAGTGGGGACATCACCACTCCAACTCCACCCATTCTGCCCAGTGTTCTCTCCTCCCATTTAAATCCAACCCAAATCCCACTTCCTCCTGGAAGCCTTCACGGCCATTTCAACCTGCATTGTTTCCAATAGTTTCTGAACTACAGAACACTTAATATGCTCTCATCTTGTTCTCTTGCTCTTTCTGCTGTGTCTAGTCTCACCAAATATAGTCCCCAACTACAGAGTTTGTCTTCAAAGTAGAGATTAAAAATTATGTTTATTTTTGACTGAATTGAGTAGACTGTACAATGATAAGCATGTGGATTAATTGTTGCCAGATAACTTTAATAATAAATTATTTTACCTTTTTCATGTCATCAACATATCTGAGATTTTTTGGCATATTAATGGTCAATTTTCACAGTCATCTAAACAAACCTTTATTGAGTCTCTTCTACGTTCCAGGCACTATGCTGTTTAACTGAGATACAGCATTTACATGACTCAGTCTCATAACTTAATAGATAACAATCTTGGACTTTTATATGAATAGCAGTTTATAGTTTATGAAACAATCTGATGTATTTTATTATGATTTAAAACTCACAGTAATTCCTTATCCCTGATATTGAATGGAAGCTAGTGGTATACTAATCAGTCTCCGGAAACCAATCTCCTGTCAACTCCATTATTACTAGGGGACCTAGTTCTACACAGCATCTCATACCTTCAGCCATGACCTGCAGAGGAGGTCATAACTAAGCTTTTTGTTACCACTGTTCCCTTTTCATTGGCATATTCCTGATGTCATTGATAAATAGAGAGTCTTCTAGGCTCTCCCACAGAACATAGTGGGCTGATGCATTCTCCTGAATTACATGGCATATCCACTCTAGCATGTCCAGTTCACTTAGGTTTTTGACACTTTATCCATTGCCATGGTAGGTATGACATTTTTGACTAGTGCTGTCTTCCTCCAAGATCCTAGGAGCCATCCTCAAAGATAACATTAACACAATTTCCTAAGGTACTGGGTGTTAAATCCTGTGTTACTCAAAAGTGCCCCCAGATAAACTCTCCCTTTTCTGCCTTTATGTTCTTTCCTGATTGACCCAGCAGCTTCAGGATCCAGTTGCATAGACATTCTCCCAGTTCCTGCTGTCATGTGTTGGCCAGGACTTGCAGCTCCTCATAACCATAGCCCCTTTCCTCTCTTATCAGACCCAACACTTCCATAGCTGGACTGTAGTTACTGACCTGGTGGCCAAGGAGGAAAGTGAAGTCAATGCAAAGGATTCTATATCTTCTTCAAGCAAACAGAGAGAACTGAACTTAACAAGAGAGGATTGGGACACTTTTTTTCAGGCCTGGATTGTTAAGGAGAATTTGTGGATTCAAAACTTTTGGGATTATCAACACAGATTTCCTCTTGCCATGTCTCAGCATCCCATTTCTCCAAATATATCCCTGTCTTTGGCATTGAAAACCTGCCAAATTTGAGAACTCAGGCCCTTCTATAGTTCTGCTACTTTTATAATTAACTTGATCTTCAGCTTTCTGGAGATGAGAGTATTTTTATATGCTACAAAGGAGAACCTCTGGCTTTTACACTCACTTTTTAATTGGTGATTAAACATTCTCAGTGTTCATTATCTTCTCCAATGTATTGATTGCCTCCAGCTATAGTCATCAAATTCCGTGGTCATTATTATTACCATCACTCCCTTGTTCTGTTTATCTAATACTGCATTAAAAAAACACCCCCAGGGGACACGTGGGTGGCTCAGTCGGTTAAGCAGGTGCCTTCGGCCCGGGTCATGATCCCAGGGTCCTGGGATCGAGTCCCACATCGGGCTCCTTGCTCAGTGGGGAGCCTGCTTCTCTCTCTCTCTCTCTCCCTCCACTTGTGCTTTCTCTGTCAAATAAATAAAATCTTAAAAAAAAAAAAACCAAAATTACTGCTGTAAAACAACAATAATTTCGGTATATTTACAGGGCAGGAATTTGGACATGGCACCGTAGGGAGGAATTGTTTTCTCTGCTTCATGAAGTTTGTTATATAAGCTGGGAAGCCTCAAATATCTTGGAGTTACTCAAAGGGCTGAAAACTAAGTTTATTTGAAGGAGTTGTTCCTAACTGGGAGTGATTTTTGTCCCCAGGAACACAGAAATGATAGAGACATATTTGTTTGTCACAACCAGGGGAAGGGGAGCACTACTGGTATCTAGTAGGTAGAAGTCAGAGATAATGCTAAACATTCTACAATGTACAGGACAGTCCCCCAAAAGGAAGAATTATCTGGTTTCAAATGTAAATAGTACTGAGGTTGAGATATCCTGAACTGGAGGCTTCTTCCAATATATATTAGGCACTTGAGCTAGGATAACTCAAAAGCTTGGTTCATCTGGGACCTCTCCATATGACAGGCTTCCTCATAGCATGACAGTCTCAGGGTAGTTGGCTTTTTTACATGGTGGCAGAAAGTTTCAAGATAAACAAGGCTATCACTGAACTGTACACTTTAAATAGTTAAAATGATTTTAAAAATGCAAACTACAATAAAAATCTATTGGGGGTGTGTGGGTGACTCAGTTAGTTAAGCATCTGCCTTCAGCTCAGGTCATGGTCCCAGGGTCCTGGGATTGAGCCCCACATCGGGCTCCCTTCTCCACGGGGAGTCTGCTTCTCCCTCTGCCTCTGCCCCTCTCCTGCTTATGTTCTTTCTCTCTCATTTGCTCTCTCAAATAAATAAATAAAATCTTTTAAAAACCTATTTTTTTTAAAGTAAACAAGACAAGAAAAAGCTGCATGGCCTTCTTTGACATATTCATATAAATTACATAGGATCACTTTCACCGTAATCTACTGGTCAAAGCAGTCAAAGTTCATTCAAATTCAAGGATAGTAGACTTGAATTAGTAGACTTCCTACTTATTCGTGGGAGGCATGTAAAATAATAGTTATCATTGCTCTTCATCTTGGGGGGTTATCCAACTCCAAACTCTCATTTTAGAGTCTGTTTCTTAGGATAACTTCCACTTCCAATTGTCATAGATCAGGGTTCCCAGGAAACAGACCCTGAAATTCTGAGATTGTCTTGTGAGAGATTTTTTGAGGACTACTTTCAGGGAAAACACCTGTGAAGATACGGTAAGAATAATTGGGCAGAGGGAGAGTCAAACTGTGATGCAATTACAATGTCCTCAGTGAGCCCACAGGATGCTCAGCAGGCAGGATGGTCCTTTACAGATGCCTGTAATAGAGGCAAGAGGTTCAGGCTAATGTATCTCTGCATCAGCCAGTTATTGAATGCAGGCTGCTCCCTTGGAGGAGCTGTACCCTTGGGCAAAGTAGTATCAGCAGTCTGAGGGCAATTCCCCAAATAGAGACATAGTCGGGAGCCTTTAGCACCTAGCACTCCTGCCAGCTAGAGAAACAAATGGCTAAAGGGGGATCTGGTTGGAACATTCCCTACAGGTCTTATTATATTTTATGGAAGAAAGCTTTTGTGATGCACATTTAATTTACTAGGAAAGAAAATTGCCATTTGCCTTTAGTGCTGGCCCTATAATTGCCATTTGGCTTACTTTCAAGTTCAGTATGTTTGAGATGTGCCCCTTAAGCTATCACGTAATGGTTCATCTCTGTAGGAATACAAGTTATTTCCAACAGCTTATAGCTTGCATGCAAATAATTCTTGTTGCAGACCACATGATTCAAATATTTTAAGCAATCCATTGGAAAAAAATTATCTTTGTTTTTCTGTTCTGTGAAGAATAGTTGACCTCCGCCCACACGTATTTCATTCTTCACCTCTGAAACAGAGTTCAAATTTGTGCAGTTCACTGGAGCTCAGCTCAGAAAATAACTGTGTGGGTTGTTTGTTATATCTCTCTCAATATAGGAGGAAACTAAATTGATGGTAAAATTCCCAAACTCTCTATTATCATTAATTAAACCTTAACCCTTATCAAGGTAAAGTAAAACCTGTAGTTGATCTTTTTTGTTTGCTTGTTTTGTTTTGTTTCGTTTTTAGGATTCCTTCTGGAAGACTTACTAAATGCTACCTCTCCATAGAAAATGCAACCCTATGGACAGGGTTTTTGAACTCTTACAAATTTTTATATTGGAAATTATAATGTTAGTGGTAGACCCACCATTAAAATTCAAGTAGCAGAAGGTAAAAGGAAGTCAAAACAAAGGAAACTGCCTCTCAGCAGCAGGGCCAGAACTGGCAAGAGGCAAATGAAGTGCTTTGGTCCAAAATTTAAAGCTTTGGGTCCAAAATTCACTTTTAGGCTCCGATTCTGCCCTTGCATAACCCTGAGAATGAGTGCCTCCTGAAATTCTGCATCCAGGCCTCTCTTGCCTCACCCTATTCCCAGCTCTGCTCAGTAGTATATCTGAACCAGAATCAGATACGAAGTAGGTGGAGCAGGCTTGTGTCCACGTGGAATGTGTATTTAACAGTTCACACTAAGTGCCTATCATTCTTATGATCACCTTTTTAGTGGTTCTTCACCCAAAAGTCACTCACTTCGTTCCATGGGTTCCAGTTAACCTGGTTATACTTAGTTTGACCAGGGCTTGACGGTTATCTATGGTCTGTGGCATTTGAAGTGGTCTGTCCAGCAGGGGCATTTCATACCAGATGGTAATAGTTCACATCAGTCTAATCATCTTTGGGAGCATTTTGAATGGATTTACAGCTGAGAGTAAGCAGAGAGGAAACAAGTAGGAAATCTCAGAGAGAGGAGGTAGAGGTAGAGAGAAGTAGAAAAAAAGAGTCAAGAAGCAGTTGGTAGCAGAGTGGAAGAAAGCAGCCCATGGAGAGTGGAGACAGTTAACTCTAGAGCATCAAACATGGTTTGAGTCACAATTAGTACTTTATTTTGGAAATCAAGGTTGTGTTTAGATCATGGCACTGGTTTCAGACTCCTGTGGCTACTGAATCGTAAATTGGGTTGCTGACACCCTTGCTTTCATTGAAACCTGACTGTTCAATACTGAAGCGTTTCTCATTTCTCTTTTCTTTTTCCTTCTAACAAATCACTATTAATAGAAATAGGATGCATTTGAAGGGTATAATCCCAGGGGCTCTCAATAAGTGTTTTATCCTAAAATATCTTCCCCAGCTGCTGACCATAGTTTCTGAAACCCCATGACAGGTCATTCATTTGTTTGGGTCCTGAAGGTATTTCAAATTTGGTGAATCACCTGGGGAAATGCAAGAACACCTGGATGGAGAACATTTCGAATTGCTGCCAAACAACATTTTATTTTGTTTTATTTGCTAGTCATACTCATATGAACCAGATGGAGAAATTGAAAGGATTACCTGAAGGCTGGGGGGCAGGGGGGAACCCTGCTAGATCACATCCATCCTATGAACTTTGGCCTAACCAAACACCAGAGCTGGTCTTTTTTTTTTTAATTTATTGTTATGTTAATCACCATACATTACATCATTAGTTTTTGATGTAGTGTTCCATGATTCATTGTTTGCGTATAACACCCAGTGCTCCATGCAGAACATGCCCTCTTTAATACCCATCACCAGGCTAACCCATCCTCCCATCCCCCTCCCCTCTAGAACCCTCAGTTTGTTTTTCAGAGTCCATAGTCTCTCATGGTTTGTCTCCTCCTCCGATTTCCCCCCTTCATTCTTCTCTTCATTCATACCTTCTTCTTTTTTTTTTTTTTAACATATAATGTATTATTTGTTTCAGAGGTACAGATCTGTGATTCAACAGTCTTGCACAATTCACAGCACTCACCATAGCATCTACATGTGACTCTGATCAATAACCTAGGGGAAGGAAAGAGGATTGGAAAAAGAAAGTGGAAGGACAAAAAGCTATAGTCCCAGGACTCTGGAATAGGACATAACAGATTTGAAAATAAACCAAACAGAACTGCTAGAACTCTAAAATGCAATAACTCAAATGAAGAATTCACTGTGATAGCAGATTAGTCACATCTGAAGAGATAATCAGACACCTAGGAGACAGACCACAAGAAAATAACAAAGTAACTCAGAGTAGACAAAAAGATGTAAAATACAGAAGAAAGAGTGAAAGACTGAGAGTATAGAGAAGGTTTATGCTGAAAAAAATAATATAATGGAGCACAGGCAAAATTTAAAGATAATTTTCAGGGAATTTTTCCAGAAGTATTGAAAGACATCAAGCCATAGCTTCAAGCCAAACAAAATCAGTAGCAATGACAACAACAACAAAAAACACATCTAAAGCCATTACACTGAAAATGAAAAATGATATTTTAAAAGTAGGTTGGAAAAGGAGAATAACTTCAAAGTAGTGACAATTAAATTAGCAATGACTTTTCAATAGCAATAATAAAGCAAAAAACAGTGGATAGATACATTCAATATGCTAAATGAAAACATAGGCAACCTAGAAGTTAATATCCAGAAAAAAATATCCTCCAAAAATAAAGGCAAGAGGAAAACATATTCAGACAAGCAAAAACTACAAAAAAAAAAGAGTTCCTAACTTTTTCTTGTTCCTTGGCCCCTTTGTCACTCTGGTGAGATTTATGAATGCTATCTCAAAATAAGGGCCTTAAATACATTAAAAAAATATGTAGAATCATAAAGGAAGCATATGTTAGTCACATTCTAAATATCTAAAAAGTCAAATTCATGATATAGTGTTATATGTTTATTAATATGCTATATAAAAAGATCTACATATAGATCTAAACAACAAGATCTAAATAACAAAGTTATAATTTCTCAGTAGTTAACTACAGTAATTTCTTTTTTAATTTTTTATTGTTATGTTAATCACCATACATTACATCATTAGTTTTTGATGTAGTGTTCCATGATTCATTGTTTGTGCATAACACCCAGTGCTCCATGCAGAACATGCCCTCTTTAATACCCATCACCAGGCTAACCCATCCTCCCACCCCCTTTCCCTCTAGAACCCTCAGTTTGTTTTTCAGAGTCCATCGTCTCTCATGGTTCATCTCCCCCTCC
>NW_025409582.1:0-13108 GCF_002201575.2 Neomonachus schauinslandi
TCTCTCTCCCTCTGTCAAATAAATAAAAAGTCTTTTTTAAAAAAAAAAGGAAATCCTAATAAATTATAGTAAGCACCCAAAAAATTAGAAGACAATATAGGATATTCTATAGGAGCTTAAGAGAATATGGTAGACCCATATGTACTGCCATGATGATATTTCCAAGACACATTATTAGTTTTTAAAAGCAAATTACAAACAGTATAACATATGCATAACACCATATACAGTTTTACTAAATATTTCTATACCACTTCCATACCATATGCCAATAGCAAAATGTGGTCTGTGGACCAGCAACATCAGCATCATTTAAGATCTAATTAGAGGGGCGCCTGGGTGGCTCAGTTGTTAAGCGTCTGCCTTCAGCTCAGATCATGATCCCCGGGTCCTGGGATCGAGCCCCGCATCGGGCTCCCTCCTCAGCGGGGAGCCTGCTTCTCCCTCTCCCCCTCCCCCTGCTTGTGTTCCCTCTCTCTCTGTGTCTCTCTCTGTCAAATAAATAAAATCTTTAAAAAAAAAAAAAAGATCTAATTAGAAAAACATATTCTCATTTCCCACCCAAACCTACTGAACCAGAATTTCTAGGGTAGGGCTGAGGAATCGAGCCACTTGCGCACCACTTGCTTTTCAGGTAATTCTTAAGCACAGTAAAGTTTGAGAACTACTAGAGTATTGTGTAAGAAAGGTCTGATTAGAGGAATTAACTCTGGGGGTGGGACTGGGATAGAATGTGGATATAGTAAAAGGAGAAGTTTGCTAAAGCATTTTGCTTTAATGGTTTTTGCAAGAATATATTTATTCATAGACTATGAATTTAAAAATACAATAGAAGATAAAATAATTTTTTAAGGAAAATGTACTCGGGAAAGATGTGCTTAAAATATAACATAGCCCCTGTTTATCAATGTCTCTCTTAAATTGGAATGCTGTTCCCCAGATGTAAATGCCATCATGCTAACTTTTGCCTGTGGCTGAAAGACAGCAAATGCTAGAAAGGAAATTAAAAAGAATTTTGATGAGCTCCTAAAATTCTTCTCCTTGAAGCACAGCTGGTAGGCAACGCGAGAGTGGAAGGAGCCTCCCAGACCTGCTCAGAATAATTAGAGTAGGCGGTACATTTCCTCTCAAACTAACAGACATTGCAGGCGTAGCTCTGACCCATATGGAGCAGAATGCGACCAGTCTTCATCTGTTCTGGGCACGATGCTACTCTTCCCGCAATGTCAGGGAAACTGTCTTCCTTGAGATGGGCCATCAGGAGAAACAGGAAGGAAGCAGAGGGACAGAGAGGAGGAGGTGTGCTCGTACTACCCTGTGGGCTGTGAAGCTGGAGTCAGGGCCTAGCCGAGAAGGATGTAGGCGGTCCCTAGAAGCTGGAAAGGGTGAGATACTTGATTCTCCCTAGCCTCCAGGAAGAACCAGCCCTGCTGACTCATGAAACTGATGTCGGACTTCTGACTCCCAGAGTTTTGGTCTCCTGCATCTCTGGTGATAACCAGACAGCAAAAATGATAGAATGCCTCAAGCAGACAAATGGCACGCCTCCATTCGTGCAAGAATGCACAGTCCTATGTCAAGATGACTACACCTTCCCAGCTTGGTCCGAGTTTACACACTGCACTGGAAATTGTGAACCACCCCCCCCCGCCCCAAGTCTATGGCGACAGCTCACAGGGAAAAGCAGGAAGAAGGAGAAATGCTAGTACCCTCTTGTGGAAACGGAACTGTGCCCTCGTGGTATATTTATTTCTCAACCTCATAGAAAATGATCAGAGTGCATTCTTCCAGAAGGCAGAAGGGAGTCTCAAGGAGGATTTCGGGTACAAGGAGACTGCGAAGAATGTGGAAAAGGCATACGCTTTGAAGGAGTAGCCTGCTCTGATGAAAATGGACGACCTGTTGGCCCCTCCCACTGCTGCCGCTCTAGTGGTAGATGGATGAGGAGCACCGGATGGGAATGTACACGTGCAGCCCAGGAGGTGTATCCCAGATCTGGAGGTAGTAGCTTTGTTCTTTAGTAATTGTTTTAGTTGTCCTTTGTCAGTAACACACTGCCTTTCATAAAATATAGGCATTTGGAATGCACATACCCATAACCCACTGACTATCTGGAATGTGATTACTTCAGATCCTTGACTCACCTCACTCTACACTTCACCACTGGCCACTTGCTTCACTGTGGATGAGCACCGTTGCCCTACTGCACTGAAAAAGCCATGTCTAATACAAAATATATTTTCTGTTGTTTTTTTGTGCTCTGATCACTCATACAGAAAGCATCTGGCCTTGAATTTCTTCTAAGTTAGTTGACAAAATACCAATGAAAAAGCTGATTTAAAATGTCTCACAATATAATATATAAGTATACCCAACTGAATAGAATAAAACTGCAGGGGGGAAAAAAGTAGGCAATTTTGGAGAGTTTTATGAGCTATTATTAATCAGGGAGAAGACTGTCTTTTTTGAACTTTGGGAGAATTTGAAAGGTATGGGTGAATGGAGAAAAGAATGAGGATTAGATACAGTTAGGGTAAATGTTGATGGGGGAGGCTGAGACTAATGATTACAATGGAACTTATGAATTTCATAATCTAGTTGGTGGCTTTCTGTTTTTTTAAGACTAAAAAGGTTAAGAATTTTACAGAGGGTATGAAAGACAATTCATATTTGACTTGCTAACTCTGGTGAAAAAAAAGATTTTGGTCTCTGCCATCAGTCTTATGTTCTAATAAGTTCTCTTAATATTAGAAATGGTAAATTGAATTCAGTTCTAATGAAGTCAGGTAAATGACAGTTTATCTTCATTGCCAAAGGATTAGCTATTCTTCACATTATACAATGCAACTTAAGGTTTAATAACTTTTTAATTGGTGAAATCATGGCTCTGCTTTCTGAGTTATTCTATAAAATTGTTTTCAGTGATTTGACTTGGAGAAACATTAAACATATCACAAGCAAGTAGTGGACCCATTTTATGGAAGCCAACGGTAGTTGACTCTAATTTTGTTTTTCCTTTTTTTTTTTTCATATATTTTGGTTTATTTTCTAAAAATTGCTTTTCCTTCTTCCTATTGAAATATGATTGACTTACAATGTTGTATAAATTGTGGTGTACAACATGTCAATTTGATAGATTTTTATATGGTAGTGATTGCCACTGTAGTGAGAATTAACACCTCTATCATCTTACATACTGTGGTTCAAATAATTAAGTTCTAGTCTCTTAGCAAGTTTGATTATAATGCAATATTGATGTGTATATTCACTATACTGTGCACGAAATCTCTAGGACTTACTTATTATTCAAAAAAGAGGAAAAACATACAGGGAATGTTAAGTTTTTTAAAAGTATGGAAAGTTGTATTGGTTAATCTGGAGGCCCATTTGAGGTAAAGAAACAGAAGTTAAGAAAAGAGTTACACTGGGAAGGTAGTTCTTTGCTCAAGGGGCAGTAAGATGCATACACACCTCTCCACTTCTCTTATTCCATATTCTCCACCACGCCTCTGAGATTTTCCCATGGCCCTCTGGAAGAAACAGCTACTTGACTTAACTCTTCAAATAGTGCAAGAGCATGCCTTTGTTGACAAAACTTACTTAACCAAGACAGTCATAATGATTTTCTTTCTCTGTAGCACCTCACTTCTTCATTATGACACTATTCCCACTACACAGGTACGAGTCATAGACTAGTTCTCACTGCCCTGGAAGGAACCGCGTTTAACCGAGATTCATTACAGTTTAGAACCCAAGGGGTGCTCTGCCCTGGTAGTGCACACAGGTTAAATAAGACACTCTGGGACTCAGCCCCGTGGGTAGGCAGCAGGTTAGGAACAAACTTGGGAAAATCCAACTGAGACATTAGTTAAGAGAACTTTTCTTCTCAGAAAGTTTCTCCTAAGGGAAATTTGAAGTGCCTTCAAAGTGAAATAATCTCTACTGATGAGCAACAGTGGAATATTGAGGGGTGGAGGTGGTTCAAAGTGCTCATAAAAGGGTCCAAAGACAATATTACTCTCAAGCTTAAGAAATGTACTCAGTTGCAAATGCCATGAAGTCTCATACTCTGTAGGATGCCATAATGATGCCTACAGGTCATATATGTTTGTCCAAACCTACAGAATATACTACACCATGAGTAAAACCATACTGCAAACCATGGATTGTGAGTGATTGTGATGTGCCAATGTAGGTTCATCAATTGAATAACAAATGTACCCCTCCGCTGTGGGGTACTGATGATGGTGAAGGCTGTGGGGACGGGAGCAAGGAGTGTATAGGAAATCTCCGTACTTTCCCCTTAATTCTGCTGTGAACCTAAAACTGTTCTAAAGAAAAATAAAGCCTCATGAAAAAAGGAATTTTAAGAGAGCCAAGGTACCATGTTAAAGAACTTACCATTTAATCAACGACATAATAGAGACTATAAAGTAAAATAAAATAGGCAAAACACTGGAATAAACATTTCTGTAGACACACAAATGTCCAAAAAGTATATGAAAAGATGCTCAGCATCATTAATCACTAGAGAAATGCAAGTCAAAACCATTATGAGATATTACCTTATACCTATTAGAATGGTTAATGTATAAAAAAAGAAAAGAAAAAAAATTACAAGTGTTGACGAAGATGTGGGCAAACTGGAAGCCTTGTGCACTGTTGGTGGGAATGTAATATAGTGCAGCCAATATGGAAAATAGTATGGAAGTTCCTCAAAAAATTAAAAATAGAATTATCATATGATCCAGCAATCTCACTTGTGGTTACATATCCAAAAGAATCGAAAGCAGGATCTCAAAGACATATCTGCACACCCATGTTCACTGCAGCATTATTCACAATAGCCAAGAGGTGGAAGCAACCCAAATGTCCAGCTATGGATGAGTGGATAAAGAAAATGTGTTATTCACATACATGGCAAAGAAGATCAAGGTTGCAGATGGAATTAAGTTTGCTAATCAGCTGACCTTACAAGAGAGAGGTTATCTGCCTTGGCCCAAATATAATCACAAGGGTCCTTAAAAGTGGAAGGAGACAGAAGAGAGTTAGAGAAAGATGTGATGAGCGAAGCAGGGTCAGGGTGATGCAATGTGAGACTTGACTCATCTGCTGGCTTTGGAGATGGAGGAAGGGGCCACGTTTGAGTCCCCTCAGGCTGCCATGACAGAATACCATAGACTGACCAGGAATTTACTTTCTTACAGTTCTGGAAGCTGGAAGTCTCTGCTTCAGGTACCAAACAGTGAGAGGCTGGAGAGAGAAGAGAAGCAACAAGTTCTCCTGCTGTGCTCTTGGGACCACAGTCCCTCCGGTCAAGAAGAAGGGTTCTGTCCAAAGGATTTCAGGTGCCTGCCCCGCCATCATCGCTGGTGGCGTCACTGTCCCCACAGTACTGCCTGGGGATCTGGGCAGGAGATAATAGGAAAACATCAGGGAATGTACTTCACTCTTTCTGATACACAGGAGCCCCATTTCTCTTTCCAGACTGAAAAAGAAAAGGGAACGTCTGCTGGAGATCTTTCTTTCTGACTGAACCCAGTGTGTGGGTTTGGGTTTCAGCTTTCCCTTCAATCAAAGCCAACAGATACTGGGGGAGGGAGAGGAGGAGAGACAGAAATTCACCCTAAGTTTAGTGGTAGCTTGCAACGTAGTTTCCTTCCCAGGTCTGCTTCCTATCTTATTTTTCAGAGTCCTCAGATAGATGCTCCACACATTCTGTCTAGAGGATTTATTTATTTATTAACTCATTCATTTTCTTTTAATTCCAGTATAGTTAACAGTGTAATATTAGTTTCGGGTGTACAATATAGTGATTCAACACTTCCGTACATACAAGGATACACACAAGGACCAGTGCTCATCGTGACAAGTGCCCCCCTTAATCCCCATCACCTATTTCACTCAACCCCCCAGTTAAGAATCTGTTTCTTGATTTCTCTCTCTCTCTCTCTCTCTCACTCTTTTTCTTTGCCTGTATGTTTTGTTTCTTAAATTTCACCTGAGTGAAATCATACCGTATTTGTCTTTCTCTGACTTATTTCGCTCAGCATAATACCCCCTAGTTCCATCCACGTCATTGCAAATGGCAAGATTTCATTCTTTTTATGGTTGAGTAATATTCCATTATATATATATATAAATAATGGAATATTATGTATGTGTATATGTATAATGTATATATATATATACACACACACACACCACATTCCATTATATATATATATATAATGGAATGTTATGTATATGTATATGTATAATGTATATATATACACATATATATATGTGTGTGTGTATATACATACACACACACACCACATCTTCTTTAAGCAGTCATCAGCCCAGGACACTTGGGCTGCTTAGAGCTTTTAATTGCATTCTGTGGGAGAAATGGGATGGCACGTGCTTACTTCATGTTGATCAAAACTGGAATCTGTATCCTGGTTTTTGCCCTCTTCCTAAATAGAGTGTGCTCCCTTTCAATGCCCCTTTGTTGGCATTTCCTGTTTGATGGCCTTTAAATATTAGTGTTTCTCTAGTTTCATCTCAAGCAATTTTCTCACTCTATACTCTCTCCCTAAGTTCATGTTAACCATGTTCATCACATAATTATGTATGTGCAAATATGTCACAAATTTCCATCTCCAGGCTGATCTTTCTCATTAATTAAAACCTGCATATCCTGGGGCGCCTGGGTGGCTCAGTCGGTTAATCGTCTGCCTTCAGCTCAGGTCATGATCCCAGGGTCCTGGGATCGAGCCCCACATCGGGCTCCTTGCTCAACAGGGAGTCTACTTCTCCCCTGCCTGTCGTTCCCCCTGCTTGTGCTTGCTCTCTGGCTCTCTTTGTGTCAAATAAATAAATCAAAATCTAAAAAAACAAAACAAAACAAAAAACCCCTGCATATCCAACTGATCCTTGATATTTCTACTTATAGGTCTCAAACTCATGACAAATTCAACATGTCTATAACACAACTCATGATTAACCCTTCAACTCTACCATCAGCCTTTTTTGACACTCAGAAGTCACCACTGACATCTTCAGGAATGATCAAGTACCTCACTGAGTTACCATCACAAGTTTATTACATGCATATTTTTATTCAACAGATGCTCACTGAGCACTTGGTCCTTCACAAAAAATCTGCACTAAATGTCCTCTCTGTGCCGGACCTGTGCTAATGCCTAGGTATACGATGGTTAATGAAACTGATAGAGCCCTTGCCTCCCTGAGCCTGCACACCAGTGCAACTGGTATGAAACAGGCCAACCCACAAATTATTATCAAGTTACAGATTATGATAAGTGCTCCTAATAAAAGCAGCAGCAAGACAGAGCATAACACTTCCATGAAACTAGAAGGAGTTGCATGTACCTAGAGCACAGGATGCAAATGGTGGGTAACCAGATTAAGAAAGTCCTTGAATGTCATTTTAAGGACTTCAAGTTTTCAAGCCACTGAGGGATTTAAGCAGGGAAGTAACATGATCAGATTTTTCTACAGCATAGATCTGGGTTATGTAATCAATCGTTCAGCAATTGGCTCTCTGTCAGATGTTGTTTTCCCTTCTCTGTCCAATATATCCCTCTTTTTAACAATACCTGAAAAGGACCCCTTACCCAGACTCTAAAAGTTATGACTGCAATTAGTAATGGTGGAGATGGAATCTAATCCAGATGAAGGAATGCACCATTTACCAACACTTAACTTTAGTATTACCTATAATATATAAAACACATTTATATTTATATTCACTTGTTTTCCATAGCAACTTTATGTACCATGTGGCTATAACTACTTTAACCCCTAATCTCTTAGGTACCAACTGCTACAGAGAGATCTGCCCGGGTCCCATCATGAGTCCTTTTCTGACATCTGGGTCATTTCTAATCTGTTTCAGTGTCCCATTTTGATCCATATCCCATTCTGAAACTCATTTCCATGCAAATTCACTCAGTTCCTTGTGTCAAAGTTGATGACTAATTACAGAGGCTGCTCAGTTGCTGTGTCTTTAAGTTCTCATAATTCACTTTTCAGAGTAAAGATTTCAGATATGTCTAAAACTCTGGTTATTCCTGTTTATATTCTGTAGCACAGATATTACCGCGAATTCTGGGAGGCGGATAATTCGTTCTACTCGAACATAAAAGCCAGCTCTATTGTAATAAAAGCCTCCTACAGAATGCCACTTGACAATGACTCTGAAATTACCAGGAAATGCATGTGGTATCTGGTTGTGAAAGTTGAGGTATCCAAACAGAAAAAACAATTACTTCTGGGATGAAAGCTTCATGGTCAGCTCACCTCTACTGCCCCAAAGCCAACTACTCAGGGCTTGCTTTCATCCTCCACTATCAAACATCTCTTGGCAGCAATACCTGGCATCAAATTTGTCCCCCTGCTGCATCACCAGAATTTTTTTTTTAGAGAGGGGGGCAGGGAGAGAGGGAGAGAAAGAATCTTAAGCAGGCTCCACGCCCAGTGCAGAACCCAATGCGGGGCTCAATCCTACAACCCTGAGAAATCTTAGCTGCAATCAAGAGTCAGATGCTTAACTCACTGAGCCACCCAGGCACCCCAGCATCACCAGCATTTTGCTGAGTGATAATTTAAAGTGTCTCTTTATGTGGGTTACACATCCCTGAACATGTAACGGAAGGCTTAGATCTAAGGGGATGGCCTACGAGTGAAAGCATCCAGAACTCAATAACCAATACTAAAACTCTTTAGGTCTTTCATATGTTGAAATTTGTCAGGTGGGTTAACCTTCCTCCACTCAAAACCCTCTCCCCTTCCCTACCCTGGACATGGAAGTAGACAAATGAGAGGGCACACACAGAGGAACAAACAATGGAAGGAAAAACAAAAGTAAAAGGCAACACGGGAGAAATGAGAACGAATCCTACTTTTATTTTGGAATGGTAGATTTTTTGCCGGAAACAATGTCTCCCAAAGTATGGTAATCTCAAAATCTGTACCAGAACTTCTCAGGGATCTATTTTTTTTTAACATTTTATTTATTTGACAGAGGGAGAGACAGCGAGAGGGGGAACACAAGCAGGGGGAGTGGCAGAGGGAGAAGCAGGCTTCCCGCTGAGCAGGGAGCCCAGTGCGGGGCTCGATCCCAGGACTCCGGGATCATGACCTGGGCCGAAGGCAGACGCTTAACAACTGAGCCACCCAGGCACCCCATCAGGGGTCTATTTTTAAATGCAGGCTATCAGGACCCCACCCCAGAGCTACTGAATCAGAATATCTGGGAGCAGAGAGGCCTAGAGTCCGCGTTTTTAACAAGCAAAATTTTTATACAAATAAAAGTTTTACAACAGCTAATACAAACATGGTCTCTGCAATCATTGCCTATTTATATAAAGCAAGAAACCTCACTGCCCTACGGTGCTCCTGCATCATCTTCACAGGCGGTACTTACTTCTCACGGGGATTAGGGTAAAGCTGGTAAATGTATTAGTTTACCCAATGGCTGCTGTGAACCTGAACGGGACGCTCTCACAGGTTTCCTGGCCCTTGTGAAGTCAGTCACCCAATAAGGAGAAAAGGCTGACACACACAAAGCCTTCGTGCGGGGCCGAGAAACAGGTACAATTTACACAAGTGTCTATGCGCTGAGAAAAGCAGAGGTGGCAGGTGAGCAAATCACACAGGTACTGGAGGCTTTAGTCAGAAAGTCGGGAGCTTTCACCAGGAGTTCTGAATGAGGAAGGGCAATGAGGGTTCCACCACAGCAGTGGAAGAACACGCTCTGCAAGACAAGAGGAGAAATGTCGCAGTTCAAGCTCTGCAACTGGGTGATGTTGAGCGAGTCTTTCAATTTTTCTCTAATCTTCTCATTTGCATAATCAAGGCCAATCTCTATTATTTGTTTCTTTGTATCTTTATGCGCCCACCTCATTCTAGAAAGGCTCTAAGGCAGAGAACATGCACCAATTTCTTCTGGCGCCAACACTCACTGGCTGAATTCATCCAGGTTTGCTGCAGGGGCAAATGTGCGGGAATGCTACAGACCCAGACTTCTCCAACCAGGAAACACAGCAGACAGAAAATACTACCAAATGCCAACTGCAACCTCCTACTGTCCACGGGCAATCACTTCGGTGTACACATACGTCACAACTGTAAAACTACAGGGCGAGGGGTGAAATCAGTGTTCTAAGGGTGAGCAGAATTTCTGTGGTGAATTCTGCCAGGAGCGCACCCCTGAGTCAGAGACGTTCGTGTGCTTGATACAACGGTATCTGGCCCAGTACTTTTTTCATGGCATCTTTGACTTCTTTGTTTCTTAAACTGTAAATGATGGGGTTCAACATAGGGGTCAGCACTCCATAGAGCAGTGAGATGATCTTATCTACTTCTTGTGAGCTCAATGAAGGAGGCTTTAGGTACATAGAGAGGGCAGCCCCGTAATACAAGATCACCACAGTCAAGTGGGCACCACAGGCAGAAAAAGCTTTGTTTCCTCCCTCTGCCGAGCTGATTCTCAGAGTGGTGGAAAGGATGAAGACATAAGAGATGCAAATTAAGAGCATGGGGATGGGCAGGAGAAGCACGCTGACCACCAGCATGATCACGTCCATGAGCAGTGAATCTGTGCATGCTAACTGCAGCATGGCCAGGATTTCGCATGTGAAGTGATCAATGAGATTCCCACAGAGGGGTACCCGCAGGGCGAAACTGGTTTCCAGCAGGGCGCTCAGACAACCCGCCACCCAAGAGGCAGTAGCCATGTGCACACAGACCTGCCTGTTCAGGAGGATGGGGTACCTCAGGGGGTTGCAGATGGCCACGTAACGGTCGTACGCCATCACGGCCAGGAGCACACACTCTGTGGAGCCCATGGAAAGGGACAGATACATCTGTACAGCACACCCAGAAAAGGTAATGGTTTTCTGGGATGACAGCAAGTTCACCAGCAAAGTGGGAACAGAAGCAGATGTATAACAAATATCCACGAGAGAGAGATTTCCAAGGAACAAGTACATGGAGGCTTGGAGGCGTGAATCTAGGATAATGACCAAGATCAGAGAGCTGTTGCCCAAGAGGGTTATCAGGTACATCACAAGGCTGAAGACGAAGAGAACAATCTCTAACGTTGGGTATCTAGAAAAACCCTCCAGGAAAAAAAAGCTCCAAATGGTGAGGTTTCCTCCTTGCATTTCCTTTTTTGCACCTGTAGTTATTCTAATAGTGTTCTCTTCATTTCATCTGAGGACATAAAGAGGTGGATCAAGCAGCATGTTCATTTAGTTAGGAAAACACTTTTGAATTTATTTTCACTATTGTAAATACAATTTTACCACAAGAAATCACAGGACTTACCTATTGATCTAAAGGGGGAGAAAACAGGTTTGATCTACATAAAAAATTGATACTTCCACAGCAAAATTTAGAAGACAGTGCATTTGAAAACAAGAATAAACACATTTAATACCTGAATGTACCCATTCTAATACCCATTCTGATTATATTGAAGAGCCAGTTTAGAAGTCACACAAAATAAGCCACCTTATTTAAACACCGACACACCCATGGTACAGTCTCGTTCACTGTTGAGACCCATACCTTCGTGAGTATGTAAATCGTGCTAAATATTATTCCCAGGCAATACTCTTCTTCTACATTAAAACCCATGAAGATCTCGAATAACATTAAAACCCATGAAGATCTCGAATATGCAGAAATTAAACTCCCTTTTTAAGCTACCTTAAAATCCCTTGGGAAAGAAGATTATGGATCATCTAATCATAAACAAGACGCTGAATGTTTTGGTTTTTTACATTTCACATGAACAGAAAGAAAAGACAAAGGCGTACCTTGCTTCTGCACTGATATTGCTCTTTATCACCTTCAATCATTTTCTTTTCCCTACTAGTTCTTTCCTTTCTATTTTTAGATTTCTTCGTTCTGAAACATTCCCCACGTCGTCATGGTCCCCGTGCACATCCTACCTTTGCTCTTTCTCTCACAGGCAAATTCCTCTGTGATATGGTTTACTTACAATGTTTCACTCCTCACTTTCTCATCCCCTGTGTTCCTTCTTGGTTTGTCTTTGAACCAGCGTTTTCATTTGCTTCCCAGGTCCCGTATTTCAAAAGCCGGCACACAGGGTGATGGTGTAATCACATTGGGGGCAACAGCTTCTATCATGCCCCTGGAGCAGCAGAGGATTTATCCAATGAGTTTTCATTATATTACGTTATTCTCCGTGACTTCTGCTCCATTGTATCTCATTACTAGCCTATTAGCAAGCCCTTCCACTGTTTCCTATTTTACTCCTCAGTCCCCAAGCAGCTTGCATCGTAGGTCCAAACATTATCTGCTCCCGCTCAGGACACTGTTGGTATTCTAGGGAATGCCTATCAGTAGGACTTTCCTCTGCGGTCCTCGAGCATGCAGAGTTCGTGCTTCTCCTCCTAAGAGCTCCATTTTTCCTACATCACAGTAGGGAGTTCTTACTCATTTGTTGGTTAACAGATTATTTCTTAGGGATTTCTCTGCTAGATTTTATATTTAAGAAATTCTGTACAAAAATTTTATATTATTATAAGATTATTTTAAAGAAACTAAGCGTGTGTGTGTGTGTGTGTGTGTGTGTTACTCTTAAGACTAGCAAAAAAGACACAATGTTTTTTTTAGAATGAAAAATCAGTCCAGTTGCCAGAGACTTGGTATTTTCCTACTGTTTAAAAATAATAGCCAGGAGGGGCTGTTAGTGGAGGATGAGACTCTTGATCTCAGGGTTTGAGCTCAAGCCCCACACTGGGTGTGGACATTACTTAAAAAAAAAAATCTTTAAAAAAAAATAGTAGCCAGGAAAAATTTGTCCTCCCATCTGAATTCCCTGTCATCAACTCCAAATAAAATATTGTTTAGCTATGTGCAAGAAAGAATGAATGTATCCATACTTAAAATGTTAAATGTATTATATAAAAATCAACATTGTAATTCATTTCTTTCAAAAGTATTGACTGTCACCTCCATAACTAAAAGTGCTGGGCGCCTGGGTGGCTCAGTCGGTTGGGCGACTGCCTTCGGCTCAGGTCATGATCCTGGAGTCCCGGGATCGAGTCCCGCATCGGGCTCCCTGCTC
>NW_025409583.1:0-13106 GCF_002201575.2 Neomonachus schauinslandi
TCTCTCTCCCTCTGTCAAATAAATAAAAAGTCTTTTTTAAAAAAAAAGGAAATCCTAATAAATTATAGTAAGCACCCAAAAAATTAGAAGACAATATAGGATATTCTATAGGAGCTTAAGAGAATATGGTAGACCCATATGTACTGCCATGATGATATTTCCAAGACACATTATTAGTTTTTAAAAGCAAATTACAAACAGTATAACATATGCATAACACCATATACAGTTTTACTAAATATTTCTATACCACTTCCATACCATATGCCAATAGCAAAATGTGGTCTGTGGACCAGCAACATCAGCATCATTTAAGATCTAATTAGAGGGGCGCCTGGGTGGCTCAGTTGTTAAGCGTCTGCCTTCAGCTCAGATCATGATCCCCGGGTCCTGGGATCGAGCCCCGCATCGGGCTCCCTCCTCAGCGGGGAGCCTGCTTCTCCCTCTCCCCCTCCCCCTGCTTGTGTTCCCTCTCTCTCTGTGTCTCTCTCTGTCAAATAAATAAAATCTTTAAAAAAAAAAAAAAGATCTAATTAGAAAAACATATTCTCATTTCCCACCCAAACCTACTGAACCAGAATTTCTAGGGTAGGGCTGAGGAATCGAGCCACTTGCGCACCACTTGCTTTTCAGGTAATTCTTAAGCACAGTAAAGTTTGAGAACTACTAGAGTATTGTGTAAGAAAGGTCTGATTAGAGGAATTAACTCTGGGGGTGGGACTGGGATAGAATGTGGATATAGTAAAAGGAGAAGTTTGCTAAAGCATTTTGCTTTAATGGTTTTTGCAAGAATATATTTATTCATAGACTATGAATTTAAAAATACAATAGAAGATAAAATAATTTTTTAAGGAAAATGTACTCGGGAAAGATGTGCTTAAAATATAACATAGCCCCTGTTTATCAATGTCTCTCTTAAATTGGAATGCTGTTCCCCAGATGTAAATGCCATCATGCTAACTTTTGCCTGTGGCTGAAAGACAGCAAATGCTAGAAAGGAAATTAAAAAGAATTTTGATGAGCTCCTAAAATTCTTCTCCTTGAAGCACAGCTGGTAGGCAACGCGAGAGTGGAAGGAGCCTCCCAGACCTGCTCAGAATAATTAGAGTAGGCGGTACATTTCCTCTCAAACTAACAGACATTGCAGGCGTAGCTCTGACCCATATGGAGCAGAATGCGACCAGTCTTCATCTGTTCTGGGCACGATGCTACTCTTCCCGCAATGTCAGGGAAACTGTCTTCCTTGAGATGGGCCATCAGGAGAAACAGGAAGGAAGCAGAGGGACAGAGAGGAGGAGGTGTGCTCGTACTACCCTGTGGGCTGTGAAGCTGGAGTCAGGGCCTAGCCGAGAAGGATGTAGGCGGTCCCTAGAAGCTGGAAAGGGTGAGATACTTGATTCTCCCTAGCCTCCAGGAAGAACCAGCCCTGCTGACTCATGAAACTGATGTCGGACTTCTGACTCCCAGAGTTTTGGTCTCCTGCATCTCTGGTGATAACCAGACAGCAAAAATGATAGAATGCCTCAAGCAGACAAATGGCACGCCTCCATTCGTGCAAGAATGCACAGTCCTATGTCAAGATGACTACACCTTCCCAGCTTGGTCCGAGTTTACACACTGCACTGGAAATTGTGAACCACCCCCCCCCGCCCCAAGTCTATGGCGACAGCTCACAGGGAAAAGCAGGAAGAAGGAGAAATGCTAGTACCCTCTTGTGGAAACGGAACTGTGCCCTCGTGGTATATTTATTTCTCAACCTCATAGAAAATGATCAGAGTGCATTCTTCCAGAAGGCAGAAGGGAGTCTCAAGGAGGATTTCGGGTACAAGGAGACTGCGAAGAATGTGGAAAAGGCATACGCTTTGAAGGAGTAGCCTGCTCTGATGAAAATGGACGACCTGTTGGCCCCTCCCACTGCTGCCGCTCTAGTGGTAGATGGATGAGGAGCACCGGATGGGAATGTACACGTGCAGCCCAGGAGGTGTATCCCAGATCTGGAGGTAGTAGCTTTGTTCTTTAGTAATTGTTTTAGTTGTCCTTTGTCAGTAACACACTGCCTTTCATAAAATATAGGCATTTGGAATGCACATACCCATAACCCACTGACTATCTGGAATGTGATTACTTCAGATCCTTGACTCACCTCACTCTACACTTCACCACTGGCCACTTGCTTCACTGTGGATGAGCACCGTTGCCCTACTGCACTGAAAAAGCCATGTCTAATACAAAATATATTTTCTGTTGTTTTTTTGTGCTCTGATCACTCATACAGAAAGCATCTGGCCTTGAATTTCTTCTAAGTTAGTTGACAAAATACCAATGAAAAAGCTGATTTAAAATGTCTCACAATATAATATATAAGTATACCCAACTGAATAGAATAAAACTGCAGGGGGGAAAAAAGTAGGCAATTTTGGAGAGTTTTATGAGCTATTATTAATCAGGGAGAAGACTGTCTTTTTTGAACTTTGGGAGAATTTGAAAGGTATGGGTGAATGGAGAAAAGAATGAGGATTAGATACAGTTAGGGTAAATGTTGATGGGGGAGGCTGAGACTAATGATTACAATGGAACTTATGAATTTCATAATCTAGTTGGTGGCTTTCTGTTTTTTTAAGACTAAAAAGGTTAAGAATTTTACAGAGGGTATGAAAGACAATTCATATTTGACTTGCTAACTCTGGTGAAAAAAAAGATTTTGGTCTCTGCCATCAGTCTTATGTTCTAATAAGTTCTCTTAATATTAGAAATGGTAAATTGAATTCAGTTCTAATGAAGTCAGGTAAATGACAGTTTATCTTCATTGCCAAAGGATTAGCTATTCTTCACATTATACAATGCAACTTAAGGTTTAATAACTTTTTAATTGGTGAAATCATGGCTCTGCTTTCTGAGTTATTCTATAAAATTGTTTTCAGTGATTTGACTTGGAGAAACATTAAACATATCACAAGCAAGTAGTGGACCCATTTTATGGAAGCCAACGGTAGTTGACTCTAATTTTGTTTTTCCTTTTTTTTTTTCATATATTTTGGTTTATTTTCTAAAAATTGCTTTTCCTTCTTCCTATTGAAATATGATTGACTTACAATGTTGTATAAATTGTGGTGTACAACATGTCAATTTGATAGATTTTTATATGGTAGTGATTGCCACTGTAGTGAGAATTAACACCTCTATCATCTTACATACTGTGGTTCAAATAATTAAGTTCTAGTCTCTTAGCAAGTTTGATTATAATGCAATATTGATGTGTATATTCACTATACTGTGCACGAAATCTCTAGGACTTACTTATTATTCAAAAAAGAGGAAAAACATACAGGGAATGTTAAGTTTTTTAAAAGTATGGAAAGTTGTATTGGTTAATCTGGAGGCCCATTTGAGGTAAAGAAACAGAAGTTAAGAAAAGAGTTACACTGGGAAGGTAGTTCTTTGCTCAAGGGGCAGTAAGATGCATACACACCTCTCCACTTCTCTTATTCCATATTCTCCACCACGCCTCTGAGATTTTCCCATGGCCCTCTGGAAGAAACAGCTACTTGACTTAACTCTTCAAATAGTGCAAGAGCATGCCTTTGTTGACAAAACTTACTTAACCAAGACAGTCATAATGATTTTCTTTCTCTGTAGCACCTCACTTCTTCATTATGACACTATTCCCACTACACAGGTACGAGTCATAGACTAGTTCTCACTGCCCTGGAAGGAACCGCGTTTAACCGAGATTCATTACAGTTTAGAACCCAAGGGGTGCTCTGCCCTGGTAGTGCACACAGGTTAAATAAGACACTCTGGGACTCAGCCCCGTGGGTAGGCAGCAGGTTAGGAACAAACTTGGGAAAATCCAACTGAGACATTAGTTAAGAGAACTTTTCTTCTCAGAAAGTTTCTCCTAAGGGAAATTTGAAGTGCCTTCAAAGTGAAATAATCTCTACTGATGAGCAACAGTGGAATATTGAGGGGTGGAGGTGGTTCAAAGTGCTCATAAAAGGGTCCAAAGACAATATTACTCTCAAGCTTAAGAAATGTACTCAGTTGCAAATGCCATGAAGTCTCATACTCTGTAGGATGCCATAATGATGCCTACAGGTCATATATGTTTGTCCAAACCTACAGAATATACTACACCATGAGTAAAACCATACTGCAAACCATGGATTGTGAGTGATTGTGATGTGCCAATGTAGGTTCATCAATTGAATAACAAATGTACCCCTCCGCTGTGGGGTACTGATGATGGTGAAGGCTGTGGGGACGGGAGCAAGGAGTGTATAGGAAATCTCCGTACTTTCCCCTTAATTCTGCTGTGAACCTAAAACTGTTCTAAAGAAAAATAAAGCCTCATGAAAAAAGGAATTTTAAGAGAGCCAAGGTACCATGTTAAAGAACTTACCATTTAATCAACGACATAATAGAGACTATAAAGTAAAATAAAATAGGCAAAACACTGGAATAAACATTTCTGTAGACACACAAATGTCCAAAAAGTATATGAAAAGATGCTCAGCATCATTAATCACTAGAGAAATGCAAGTCAAAACCATTATGAGATATTACCTTATACCTATTAGAATGGTTAATGTATAAAAAAAGAAAAGAAAAAAAATTACAAGTGTTGACGAAGATGTGGGCAAACTGGAAGCCTTGTGCACTGTTGGTGGGAATGTAATATAGTGCAGCCAATATGGAAAATAGTATGGAAGTTCCTCAAAAAATTAAAAATAGAATTATCATATGATCCAGCAATCTCACTTGTGGTTACATATCCAAAAGAATCGAAAGCAGGATCTCAAAGACATATCTGCACACCCATGTTCACTGCAGCATTATTCACAATAGCCAAGAGGTGGAAGCAACCCAAATGTCCAGCTATGGATGAGTGGATAAAGAAAATGTGTTATTCACATACATGGCAAAGAAGATCAAGGTTGCAGATGGAATTAAGTTTGCTAATCAGCTGACCTTACAAGAGAGAGGTTATCTGCCTTGGCCCAAATATAATCACAAGGGTCCTTAAAAGTGGAAGGAGACAGAAGAGAGTTAGAGAAAGATGTGATGAGCGAAGCAGGGTCAGGGTGATGCAATGTGAGACTTGACTCATCTGCTGGCTTTGGAGATGGAGGAAGGGGCCACGTTTGAGTCCCCTCAGGCTGCCATGACAGAATACCATAGACTGACCAGGAATTTACTTTCTTACAGTTCTGGAAGCTGGAAGTCTCTGCTTCAGGTACCAAACAGTGAGAGGCTGGAGAGAGAAGAGAAGCAACAAGTTCTCCTGCTGTGCTCTTGGGACCACAGTCCCTCCGGTCAAGAAGAAGGGTTCTGTCCAAAGGATTTCAGGTGCCTGCCCCGCCATCATCGCTGGTGGCGTCACTGTCCCCACAGTACTGCCTGGGGATCTGGGCAGGAGATAATAGGAAAACATCAGGGAATGTACTTCACTCTTTCTGATACACAGGAGCCCCATTTCTCTTTCCAGACTGAAAAAGAAAAGGGAACGTCTGCTGGAGATCTTTCTTTCTGACTGAACCCAGTGTGTGGGTTTGGGTTTCAGCTTTCCCTTCAATCAAAGCCAACAGATACTGGGGGAGGGAGAGGAGGAGAGACAGAAATTCACCCTAAGTTTAGTGGTAGCTTGCAACGTAGTTTCCTTCCCAGGTCTGCTTCCTATCTTATTTTTCAGAGTCCTCAGATAGATGCTCCACACATTCTGTCTAGAGGATTTATTTATTTATTAACTCATTCATTTTCTTTTAATTCCAGTATAGTTAACAGTGTAATATTAGTTTCGGGTGTACAATATAGTGATTCAACACTTCCGTACATACAAGGATACACACAAGGACCAGTGCTCATCGTGACAAGTGCCCCCCTTAATCCCCATCACCTATTTCACTCAACCCCCCAGTTAAGAATCTGTTTCTTGATTTCTCTCTCTCTCTCTCTCTCTCACTCTTTTTCTTTGCCTGTATGTTTTGTTTCTTAAATTTCACCTGAGTGAAATCATACCGTATTTGTCTTTCTCTGACTTATTTCGCTCAGCATAATACCCCCTAGTTCCATCCACGTCATTGCAAATGGCAAGATTTCATTCTTTTTATGGTTGAGTAATATTCCATTATATATATATATAAATAATGGAATATTATGTATGTGTATATGTATAATGTATATATATATATACACACACACACACCACATTCCATTATATATATATATATAATGGAATGTTATGTATATGTATATGTATAATGTATATATATACACATATATATATGTGTGTGTGTATATACATACACACACACACCACATCTTCTTTAAGCAGTCATCAGCCCAGGACACTTGGGCTGCTTAGAGCTTTTAATTGCATTCTGTGGGAGAAATGGGATGGCACGTGCTTACTTCATGTTGATCAAAACTGGAATCTGTATCCTGGTTTTTGCCCTCTTCCTAAATAGAGTGTGCTCCCTTTCAATGCCCCTTTGTTGGCATTTCCTGTTTGATGGCCTTTAAATATTAGTGTTTCTCTAGTTTCATCTCAAGCAATTTTCTCACTCTATACTCTCTCCCTAAGTTCATGTTAACCATGTTCATCACATAATTATGTATGTGCAAATATGTCACAAATTTCCATCTCCAGGCTGATCTTTCTCATTAATTAAAACCTGCATATCCTGGGGCGCCTGGGTGGCTCAGTCGGTTAATCGTCTGCCTTCAGCTCAGGTCATGATCCCAGGGTCCTGGGATCGAGCCCCACATCGGGCTCCTTGCTCAACAGGGAGTCTACTTCTCCCCTGCCTGTCGTTCCCCCTGCTTGTGCTTGCTCTCTGGCTCTCTTTGTGTCAAATAAATAAATCAAAATCTAAAAAAACAAAACAAAACAAAAAACCCCTGCATATCCAACTGATCCTTGATATTTCTACTTATAGGTCTCAAACTCATGACAAATTCAACATGTCTATAACACAACTCATGATTAACCCTTCAACTCTACCATCAGCCTTTTTTGACACTCAGAAGTCACCACTGACATCTTCAGGAATGATCAAGTACCTCACTGAGTTACCATCACAAGTTTATTACATGCATATTTTTATTCAACAGATGCTCACTGAGCACTTGGTCCTTCACAAAAAATCTGCACTAAATGTCCTCTCTGTGCCGGACCTGTGCTAATGCCTAGGTATACGATGGTTAATGAAACTGATAGAGCCCTTGCCTCCCTGAGCCTGCACACCAGTGCAACTGGTATGAAACAGGCCAACCCACAAATTATTATCAAGTTACAGATTATGATAAGTGCTCCTAATAAAAGCAGCAGCAAGACAGAGCATAACACTTCCATGAAACTAGAAGGAGTTGCATGTACCTAGAGCACAGGATGCAAATGGTGGGTAACCAGATTAAGAAAGTCCTTGAATGTCATTTTAAGGACTTCAAGTTTTCAAGCCACTGAGGGATTTAAGCAGGGAAGTAACATGATCAGATTTTTCTACAGCATAGATCTGGGTTATGTAATCAATCGTTCAGCAATTGGCTCTCTGTCAGATGTTGTTTTCCCTTCTCTGTCCAATATATCCCTCTTTTTAACAATACCTGAAAAGGACCCCTTACCCAGACTCTAAAAGTTATGACTGCAATTAGTAATGGTGGAGATGGAATCTAATCCAGATGAAGGAATGCACCATTTACCAACACTTAACTTTAGTATTACCTATAATATATAAAACACATTTATATTTATATTCACTTGTTTTCCATAGCAACTTTATGTACCATGTGGCTATAACTACTTTAACCCCTAATCTCTTAGGTACCAACTGCTACAGAGAGATCTGCCCGGGTCCCATCATGAGTCCTTTTCTGACATCTGGGTCATTTCTAATCTGTTTCAGTGTCCCATTTTGATCCATATCCCATTCTGAAACTCATTTCCATGCAAATTCACTCAGTTCCTTGTGTCAAAGTTGATGACTAATTACAGAGGCTGCTCAGTTGCTGTGTCTTTAAGTTCTCATAATTCACTTTTCAGAGTAAAGATTTCAGATATGTCTAAAACTCTGGTTATTCCTGTTTATATTCTGTAGCACAGATATTACCGCGAATTCTGGGAGGCGGATAATTCGTTCTACTCGAACATAAAAGCCAGCTCTATTGTAATAAAAGCCTCCTACAGAATGCCACTTGACAATGACTCTGAAATTACCAGGAAATGCATGTGGTATCTGGTTGTGAAAGTTGAGGTATCCAAACAGAAAAAACAATTACTTCTGGGATGAAAGCTTCATGGTCAGCTCACCTCTACTGCCCCAAAGCCAACTACTCAGGGCTTGCTTTCATCCTCCACTATCAAACATCTCTTGGCAGCAATACCTGGCATCAAATTTGTCCCCCTGCTGCATCACCAGAATTTTTTTTTTAGAGAGGGGGGCAGGGAGAGAGGGAGAGAAAGAATCTTAAGCAGGCTCCACGCCCAGTGCAGAACCCAATGCGGGGCTCAATCCTACAACCCTGAGAAATCTTAGCTGCAATCAAGAGTCAGATGCTTAACTCACTGAGCCACCCAGGCACCCCAGCATCACCAGCATTTTGCTGAGTGATAATTTAAAGTGTCTCTTTATGTGGGTTACACATCCCTGAACATGTAACGGAAGGCTTAGATCTAAGGGGATGGCCTACGAGTGAAAGCATCCAGAACTCAATAACCAATACTAAAACTCTTTAGGTCTTTCATATGTTGAAATTTGTCAGGTGGGTTAACCTTCCTCCACTCAAAACCCTCTCCCCTTCCCTACCCTGGACATGGAAGTAGACAAATGAGAGGGCACACACAGAGGAACAAACAATGGAAGGAAAAACAAAAGTAAAAGGCAACACGGGAGAAATGAGAACGAATCCTACTTTTATTTTGGAATGGTAGATTTTTTGCCGGAAACAATGTCTCCCAAAGTATGGTAATCTCAAAATCTGTACCAGAACTTCTCAGGGATCTATTTTTTTTTAACATTTTATTTATTTGACAGAGGGAGAGACAGCGAGAGGGGGAACACAAGCAGGGGGAGTGGCAGAGGGAGAAGCAGGCTTCCCGCTGAGCAGGGAGCCCAGTGCGGGGCTCGATCCCAGGACTCCGGGATCATGACCTGGGCCGAAGGCAGACGCTTAACAACTGAGCCACCCAGGCACCCCATCAGGGGTCTATTTTTAAATGCAGGCTATCAGGACCCCACCCCAGAGCTACTGAATCAGAATATCTGGGAGCAGAGAGGCCTAGAGTCCGCGTTTTTAACAAGCAAAATTTTTATACAAATAAAAGTTTTACAACAGCTAATACAAACATGGTCTCTGCAATCATTGCCTATTTATATAAAGCAAGAAACCTCACTGCCCTACGGTGCTCCTGCA
This sequence comes from Neomonachus schauinslandi, assembly GCF_002201575.2. Taxonomy (NCBI): domain Eukaryota; kingdom Metazoa; phylum Chordata; class Mammalia; order Carnivora; family Phocidae; genus Neomonachus; species Neomonachus schauinslandi. The sequence goes on from NW_025409583.1 coordinate 9,409, forward strand.
TCATCTTCACAGGCGGTACTTACTTCTCACGGGGATTAGGGTAAAGCTGGTAAATGTATTAGTTTACCCAATGGCTGCTGTGAACCTGAACGGGACGCTCTCACAGGTTTCCTGGCCCTTGTGAAGTCAGTCACCCAATAAGGAGAAAAGGCTGACACACACAAAGCCTTCGTGCGGGGCCGAGAAACAGGTACAATTTACACAAGTGTCTATGCGCTGAGAAAAGCAGAGGTGGCAGGTGAGCAAATCACACAGGTACTGGAGGCTTTAGTCAGAAAGTCGGGAGCTTTCACCAGGAGTTCTGAATGAGGAAGGGCAATGAGGGTTCCACCACAGCAGTGGAAGAACACGCTCTGCAAGACAAGAGGAGAAATGTCGCAGTTCAAGCTCTGCAACTGGGTGATGTTGAGCGAGTCTTTCAATTTTTCTCTAATCTTCTCATTTGCATAATCAAGGCCAATCTCTATTATTTGTTTCTTTGTATCTTTATGCGCCCACCTCATTCTAGAAAGGCTCTAAGGCAGAGAACATGCACCAATTTCTTCTGGCGCCAACACTCACTGGCTGAATTCATCCAGGTTTGCTGCAGGGGCAAATGTGCGGGAATGCTACAGACCCAGACTTCTCCAACCAGGAAACACAGCAGACAGAAAATACTACCAAATGCCAACTGCAACCTCCTACTGTCCACGGGCAATCACTTCGGTGTACACATACGTCACAACTGTAAAACTACAGGGCGAGGGGTGAAATCAGTGTTCTAAGGGTGAGCAGAATTTCTGTGGTGAATTCTGCCAGGAGCGCACCCCTGAGTCAGAGACGTTCGTGTGCTTGATACAACGGTATCTGGCCCAGTACTTTTTTCATGGCATCTTTGACTTCTTTGTTTCTTAAACTGTAAATGATGGGGTTCAACATAGGGGTCAGCACTCCATAGAGCAGTGAGATGATCTTATCTACTTCTTGTGAGCTCAATGAAGGAGGCTTTAGGTACATAGAGAGGGCAGCCCCGTAATACAAGATCACCACAGTCAAGTGGGCACCACAGGCAGAAAAAGCTTTGTTTCCTCCCTCTGCCGAGCTGATTCTCAGAGTGGTGGAAAGGATGAAGACATAAGAGATGCAAATTAAGAGCATGGGGATGGGCAGGAGAAGCACGCTGACCACCAGCATGATCACGTCCATGAGCAGTGAATCTGTGCATGCTAACTGCAGCATGGCCAGGATTTCGCATGTGAAGTGATCAATGAGATTCCCACAGAGGGGTACCCGCAGGGCGAAACTGGTTTCCAGCAGGGCGCTCAGACAACCCGCCACCCAAGAGGCAGTAGCCATGTGCACACAGACCTGCCTGTTCAGGAGGATGGGGTACCTCAGGGGGTTGCAGATGGCCACGTAACGGTCGTACGCCATCACGGCCAGGAGCACACACTCTGTGGAGCCCATGGAAAGGGACAGATACATCTGTACAGCACACCCAGAAAAGGTAATGGTTTTCTGGGATGACAGCAAGTTCACCAGCAAAGTGGGAACAGAAGCAGATGTATAACAAATATCCACGAGAGAGAGATTTCCAAGGAACAAGTACATGGAGGCTTGGAGGCGTGAATCTAGGATAATGACCAAGATCAGAGAGCTGTTGCCCAAGAGGGTTATCAGGTACATCACAAGGCTGAAGACGAAGAGAACAATCTCTAACGTTGGGTATCTAGAAAAACCCTCCAGGAAAAAAAAGCTCCAAATGGTGAGGTTTCCTCCTTGCATTTCCTTTTTTGCACCTGTAGTTATTCTAATAGTGTTCTCTTCATTTCATCTGAGGACATAAAGAGGTGGATCAAGCAGCATGTTCATTTAGTTAGGAAAACACTTTTGAATTTATTTTCACTATTGTAAATACAATTTTACCACAAGAAATCACAGGACTTACCTATTGATCTAAAGGGGGAGAAAACAGGTTTGATCTACATAAAAAATTGATACTTCCACAGCAAAATTTAGAAGACAGTGCATTTGAAAACAAGAATAAACACATTTAATACCTGAATGTACCCATTCTAATACCCATTCTGATTATATTGAAGAGCCAGTTTAGAAGTCACACAAAATAAGCCACCTTATTTAAACACCGACACACCCATGGTACAGTCTCGTTCACTGTTGAGACCCATACCTTCGTGAGTATGTAAATCGTGCTAAATATTATTCCCAGGCAATACTCTTCTTCTACATTAAAACCCATGAAGATCTCGAATAACATTAAAACCCATGAAGATCTCGAATATGCAGAAATTAAACTCCCTTTTTAAGCTACCTTAAAATCCCTTGGGAAAGAAGATTATGGATCATCTAATCATAAACAAGACGCTGAATGTTTTGGTTTTTTACATTTCACATGAACAGAAAGAAAAGACAAAGGCGTACCTTGCTTCTGCACTGATATTGCTCTTTATCACCTTCAATCATTTTCTTTTCCCTACTAGTTCTTTCCTTTCTATTTTTAGATTTCTTCGTTCTGAAACATTCCCCACGTCGTCATGGTCCCCGTGCACATCCTACCTTTGCTCTTTCTCTCACAGGCAAATTCCTCTGTGATATGGTTTACTTACAATGTTTCACTCCTCACTTTCTCATCCCCTGTGTTCCTTCTTGGTTTGTCTTTGAACCAGCGTTTTCATTTGCTTCCCAGGTCCCGTATTTCAAAAGCCGGCACACAGGGTGATGGTGTAATCACATTGGGGGCAACAGCTTCTATCATGCCCCTGGAGCAGCAGAGGATTTATCCAATGAGTTTTCATTATATTACGTTATTCTCCGTGACTTCTGCTCCATTGTATCTCATTACTAGCCTATTAGCAAGCCCTTCCACTGTTTCCTATTTTACTCCTCAGTCCCCAAGCAGCTTGCATCGTAGGTCCAAACATTATCTGCTCCCGCTCAGGACACTGTTGGTATTCTAGGGAATGCCTATCAGTAGGACTTTCCTCTGCGGTCCTCGAGCATGCAGAGTTCGTGCTTCTCCTCCTAAGAGCTCCATTTTTCCTACATCACAGTAGGGAGTTCTTACTCATTTGTTGGTTAACAGATTATTTCTTAGGGATTTCTCTGCTAGATTTTATATTTAAGAAATTCTGTACAAAAATTTTATATTATTATAAGATTATTTTAAAGAAACTAAGCGTGTGTGTGTGTGTGTGTGTGTGTGTTACTCTTAAGACTAGCAAAAAAGACACAATGTTTTTTTTAGAATGAAAAATCAGTCCAGTTGCCAGAGACTTGGTATTTTCCTACTGTTTAAAAATAATAGCCAGGAGGGGCTGTTAGTGGAGGATGAGACTCTTGATCTCAGGGTTTGAGCTCAAGCCCCACACTGGGTGTGGACATTACTTAAAAAAAAAAATCTTTAAAAAAAAATAGTAGCCAGGAAAAATTTGTCCTCCCATCTGAATTCCCTGTCATCAACTCCAAATAAAATATTGTTTAGCTATGTGCAAGAAAGAATGAATGTATCCATACTTAAAATGTTAAATGTATTATATAAAAATCAACATTGTAATTCATTTCTTTCAAAAGTATTGACTGTCACCTCCATAACTAAAAGTGCTGGGCGCCTGGGTGGCTCAGTCGGTTGGGCGACTGCCTTCGGCTCAGGTCATGATCCTGGAGTCCCGGGATCGAGTCCCGCATCGGGCTCCCTGCTC
>NW_025409584.1:0-13101 GCF_002201575.2 Neomonachus schauinslandi
ATTCACCTTTTTCTTCTTGGAAATACCAATATAATAAAATAATTTTACTGAGGGTCAGGTACTCTACTTATCCAATTACATATATTTTTTATTTCAGTAAGGTAATACCCTGTAAATAAGTACTTTTATTTTATGCAAGAATAAATCAGGATTTTAGAGCATAAGTGCCTTAGTTGAGCTCATATTATTCCAGGGTGAGTGAATCTGAGATGACATAAAAGCTTATCCTCTGAGCACCTGATATAGAAGACCGTATAAAATCACAAAATCTGAATGATTTCTATTGATCAATTTGTACAATGTGTAGACATATATCACTGACAGAGTATGTATTTCAGTCGTTTCTAAATAGCCCCTTGTGTGGAGGAGCTCATGGAAATTCTCATTCTGTTCCATGAAAATCATTGCTTTTCCTTGCATTTTGAATGAATCTATCACTCATGCTTTTATAACATTATTCCCAGTTTGGGAAAGGGAGCAGAAAGCTTTCAGGACTACCCTAGAAGATCCCCATCTCTGCTGTAGCCAGAGACAAAGACTGCTGACCCCAAACCCAAGGTTTAAACTTGCATGTGCAAGTATTACAGCATAAACTGAAACCCAGCCTGCTCTGGTTTTTATTTTGATGAAAAGGCATTAATAGGAAAGAGTGAGCCCCTGAAAATTTAGGAGCTAAATGCACAGACTCCCTGAAGCTGGGAGCAGAGCCAGCTTCGTGAGCATGTGACCCACGCAGTTACACAGCCCCCTGCTCTCCCAAGGAACCCTGCCCTTGGTTTAATGCTGTGACATCACTGTCTTGAAATTAATATTAACGTTATCTTTGTACTTGTCTTGTATAAGTGATTCCCATAGTTGGGAGGAGCAAGTGCCTGAGCAGAGAGATACGCGGGGCAGCAGGACACAGGCGGGAACACATGCAGGCTCAGGCTCTGGGTCACAGCTGTGAGCTGAGCAGTTGGCAGGGCCACCTGTGGGACCTGCGCCTGCTTTGGACTAGCTGGGGCTTTGACAGGCAGCAAAGGGTGTAGTAAACATTGTCAGGAAATTACTACAAATTGAAAGTGTATACACGGACATTTCAATAAAGTAGTTTGGTGGTTTATTTTTTAAAGATTTTATTTATTTATTCAACAGAGAGAGACACACAGCGAGAGAGGGAACACAAGCAGGGGGAGTGGGAGAGGGAGAAGCAGGCTTCCCACTGAGCAGGAAGCCCGATGCGGGGCTCGATCCCAGGACCCTGGGATCATGACTTGAGCCGAAGGCAGACGCTTAACGACTGAGCCACCCAGGTGCCCCAGTTTGGCAGTTTCTTATAGAACTAAACATACGCTTACGGTATGATCCAGCAATGGCCCTCCTGAGGATTTACCCAAAGGGTTTTAGAACTTATGTCCACACAGATTCTTAATCTCAGGAAACAAACTGAGGGTTGCTGGAATGGTGGGGGGTGGGAGGGATGGTGTGGCTGGGTGGTAGACATTGGGGAGGGTATGTGCTATGGTGAGTGCTGTGAATTGTGTAAGACTGATGAATCACAGACCTGTATCTCTGAAACAAATAATACATTATATGTTAAAAGAAAAGAAGATAGTAGGAAGGGAGAAATGAAGGGGGGGAAATCAGAGAGGGAGACGAACCATGAGAGACTATGGACTCTGAGAAACAGGGTTTTAGAGGGGAGGGGGTGGGGGGATGGGTTAGCCCGGTGATGGGTATTAAGGAGGGCACGTACTGAATGGAGCACTGGGTGTTATATGCAAACAATGAATCATGTAACACTACATCAAAAACTAATGATGTAATGTATGGTGATTAACATAACATAATAAAAAAAAAAGCTTATGTCCACACAGACTTGTACACAGGTGTTTTATAGCAGTTTTATTCATAATTGCCAAAACCTTGATGTAAGTTGCATGTCTTTCAATAAGTGAATGAACAAATAAATGGTGCTGCATCCAAACTGGAATATGATTTTGTGTTATAAAGAAATGAGCTATGAAGCAATGAAGAGATAGGGGAAACTTGTATGCATTTTACTAAATGAATACACCTAATCTGAAAAGGCTACAAAAAGTATGATTCGGATCCTATAACATTCTGGAAAAGGCAAAACTATGGAGGCAGTAAAAGATTGTGGTTGCCAAGTGTTGAAGGGAGCAGCAGGGATGAAGAGCACAGAGAATACTTAGTGTCGTGAGCCTAGTCTCTACGATAGTATAATGGTGGATACATACTTACCTTTGTTCAAACCTATAGAATATACAACAGCAGGAGTGAACCCTAGATAAACTGTGGGCTTTGGGTGATATGATCTGGCAGCATAAGTTCCTTCATTGTAAAGTGTGTCCGGGGGATGTTGACAATATGAGAGGCTATGCCTGCGTGGGGGCAGGAGGTGCACTGGATACTTCAGTACATGGGCCTCATTTTTCTTTGAACTTGGTTGAGATGGTTGAAAAGAAGAAAGTCTTTGAAGAATTAAATTGAGAGAATGAAACTAATATGTATGAAGAGTTAAAGCATTTTAGATAAATGATTCCCCTAGAAACGTTACCTAATGACAATTTTCCCCTGCTCTTTGAATGATGTTCCCAAGTTTTCATTTTGAAATGATCTCAAAAATTGTATAGATATCTGTGGCTGGAAATTTTGAAACTCCAAAGTAAAGTTTCAAGGAGAAAGCCAGAATCCAGTAAGCAATTAGGCTGTTTTAAGAAGTGTTTCTCGCTTTCCGTATCAGTAAGCTCATCCACCTCCCCTAGGTTGTCTCAACAGCAGAGAGTCCTTCTTTTTTCAGTAGGATATATAAATTATATGTAATAGATATATATAAGAAATACATCTCCAGAAGAATATCCTGCTTACCCATGGTTCAGCCACGGAGCCCCCTGGTCTCACTGCCTGTGAAGGACTTTCCACTCAGTGAATAAATCCCGTTTTATTACATTTTTAATGGATTTAGTTCTCCTTGATACGTTATTGATCTTCTAGAAGAAATGAAAATCCTGATAAGATTTCATCCTGAGGACTGTATCTCTGCTTTGAAGAGGCCTCAGCCATTGATTAAGATCATCCTCAGACCCACTAGATCACATGTAGCTGTGAAAATAGTCTTGGGGTTCTATGATGTAGGCAATTTCACCCCACTCTGACACTTGTCCACAGTGCACACAACCAGTCATCAATAAATATTTGCCTTGTAATATAGTACAAAAGAAATTTAGAGCTGGAGGCGCCCTTAGAAATTTTTGAGTCCAACTTATTTTACACATCAGAGACTGTAACCAAGATAACAGTAAGAAACAATTAAGTAGTGAATGAGTGAGGTGAGAAAGAAAGTGGGTTTCCTCACTTCCTTATTAACATTTTTTCCACTCCTTGCTATAGGACCATCCTGCTTGGTTAAGAGAACGTGTCTAATGCAAGCCCAGCCACTTATTTTACACAAGAGAGACTGTTTCCAAGGTGACAGTATGGAACAATTAGGTAGTGAATGAGCTGGAGGGGAAAGACACAGGGTTTCCTCACTTCCTCTTTAGCATTCTTTCCCCTGCCTCCTTGCTGTAGGACCTTCGTGCTGAATAAAGAGAAAGTGTCTAATGCAAGCCCAGGCGTTTATCTCTGCACTTTGGGTCTGAAAAAGTCATGGTCCCTCAGTTTGAATGCCTGAATGGAGAGTTCCACTTTGTGTAAATGTCTGAGACCTTGGGCAGGAAAGACAACTCAGGTTGAGCCACTGTTATTCTACCAGCAAACTCATGCATCACTCACTGTGTCTATAGAAGAAAGCCAAAGGTGATGGTGCCATGTGAACACCGACATGTATTTCTAAGGACTTTCCCCCAAATAGCAAATACATTTCTTATCCCAGGTGGACATCCCTTGAAAGCAGGTTGAGTATAATGAGTATAACTCACACATAGTGCAAAAAAGATCATTGGAATTGGAGGATTCCTGCAGCTGGCAGTCCATGAAGAAGGTAGATGAAGATTTTCTGGGCCAACACTTTGACCATAAGTACAACAATAGTCTATGAAATAATCAGGGAGCTGGGAATTTTGCCCAAGGGATGGCCTTATTTGTGCAATACTTAATGCATGGAAGAGCATTATTCATATGAATGGTCATATTCAGTCCATTACATTCCATTCTGAGTGTCACACCTCAAAAGTGCAAATATTTATCTAAATATCTATCTCAGATAAAAGGGAAATTTGCCGAAAAACAGTTTGAGAATTCTTATTTAATGGGGAATGGGTGAGAGAGGAAATTTCTCCGAATCAAGAAGTTTTCCATACATAAAAACACATTTCATATATATGCATATATTTATATATTGTGTTGATATCCTTCACCATAGCTGTCTTTAAATCTTTCAGGGTGGGAGAGGTGGAAGGAAGATGAGTTTTATTCTTGGTCATTTCTGAGGATCCATGAGTAGGAATCACAGGAAAGGGGCTTCCACTTTTGGAAATGAGGTAGTCTTGGTTCCCAGAAACCATTTCTCCTAATCAGTTCTTTAGGGCCAGTTTCCTGTTGGTACCATTCCTGGAGCACACACAATATTTATCCTTCTCCGGATTTATTCTCACAGGGGACATCAGAAATTTCCAGAAAGTAATGTAAATGAGAAAGGGGTTTTGGCAGAGAGAGATAATTCTGGAAACTCAAGGACTGGAGAACTTTATCAATGAGTCTTGGGGAAAGAACACTGTAGTGGTGTTTAGGTGAAATATGATGGAGTATGGAATGTGAATTAGTGTTGGTCAGGAAGTGGGAAGCATGACAGGGTAGATGGCGAACACTTTAGAGGTAATTCTCCTGAGGCTATGGGTCAGTAATTGCATTGGAGGACATGTCATCTATTTTGATTGGAGAAAAATGTAATCACTTCAAGTATAAAGTTACATAAGGTTATATTTTCTGAGTTTGCATCTTGATGTTTTCTCAGAATTCTCCACTCTGTCTTTTAATACTTTGCATTATATAAGACATACAGCATTCAAATAGATTTCTTAAATCATGTCAGATTTCTCTATTCAAATTATTCAAACCTTGGGTCAAAAAGTTTCCTATAGTTGAAATAGTAATAACTGATTTAAGTTACTCTCCTGCTCCTTTATCATTAAGATTTGGACTTTTACTTTTGTCATAGTCATCTTAATTGAGGGAAGATTAAACATTTTGACTGCTGGTACAGTCAGCTCTCTGGGAATCACAAGGTCATGAGCAAGACTAGAGGAGGAGCAGAGTCTGAGAAAAGAGGCATTTGAAATATCATATGATCTTCTCTCTCTTACTCTAATCTTTGGCTTCCATGTTCCTTTTACAAATAGTTTTTCTCCATAACAGACAAATGAGGATGGTAGATTTGGCAGAAAGGGAAGGTTTTACATTTTCTTTGTTTAAGAGACTGAATCTTGAATCCTTCCTGACTTTAAACATGTACCCCAGGGCCATCACTGAATAAAGAGCAATAGCATCTACCTCTTTCCAACTTATTAACAGTGACTCAGTAGTGTGCAGAGGTATAAATCTCAGTCTCCACATTCTCACTGTGCACTTCATCCCTGATCTAAGATATAATTTGCTTGACTATTGCTGCCTTGATTCACCTGAGTCCCTCAGAGGCACAGGCTAAGAGAAGAGCATTTCCCCAGTGAGTTCAGTAGAGATGTGACCACAAGACGGCAGTGCACCTGTGCTGATGCAGAACACGTGGAGGGTTCATTTTAGTGCATCTGATTGGCTACGGCAGAAGCAGGGTCTTTTTCTTATTGGCTGGTAGACAATGTGGGAAAGTACTCTGTTAGAGGAAAGAAGGGATGGCCTGACAAGAGGAGGAGCTGAGCTGGCTGGAGGCTGCAATTCTGAAGCTGATCTTAATTGGGAGGAACCATGAAGACATCCACGGGAGCTTTAATCATATTCTCGTGGCTGCAGCTGAACTGTGAGTTGAGAAAGTATGAGAAACAGAGTATATTAGTGGATATTCTTCAGAAGTCAAGACTGGCTTCACTCAGGTTTCCTTCAGTTAGTGTAGAAGAGGAGAATTCTGAAGCACAATGATCTGGAAACTCTTCTCCTTCCTCTGACCTTTTCTTTCTGCACAGGGTTCAGCCAAGGAGAGAAGGTGGAGCAGCATCCTTCTACCCTGAGTGTCCAGCAGGGAAGCAGCTCTGTTATCAACTGCAGTTATTCAGACAGTACCTCAAATTACTTCCCTTGGTATAAGCGAGAACTTGGAAAAGGTCCCCAGCTCCTTATAGACATTCGTTCAAGCACGGCCAAAAAAGAAGACCAAAGACTCACTGTTTTTTTGAATAGGACGGCCAAACATTTCTCCCTGCACATCAAAGACACCCAACCCGAAGACTCAGCTGTGTACTTCTGTGCAGCAAGCACACATTGCTTCCCAAGCACCTGCTGCCTGCACTCAAACCTGCAATTGGGGCAGCCCGCTGTCCTTTGACACAGACCTTCAAGTATAGCTTTTGTACTGTTGTTTGTCTGTAGGTGGAAGCTAATGTATTAGAAATTAAAAGCATATAATAAAACTATTAAGATGGAGATGACCCAGACAGGTTTAGAACCTTTTGTTGGATGACTGTTTTTTAATGGATTCTTGAATGGAGTTAGTAATGTTTTATTTTGAAATTCAGGTTTTAAGATGACTTTACATTTGCTATTCAGACTGCTCTTCTATAAATAACCCCTAGGTACCAGCAATACAGTCCTTACTATGGATGGGCACTTAAGTATTGTGTTTCAAAGTAACATTTATGATTTTTCGATTCTAAAACATTACATACCTAATATAGAAAGACAGAAAATGCAAATATGAAAGTGATAGTTCTGTAATCAGATAATATTGCTAATATTCCTGTTATGCTAAAAATTCTTATTATAATTTGGATCATGATTTTTTCACTTTATGTATTTTGATTTGATCATTCCCCACTTTATCAAGTCTTTCCCTCAAACATCTGCTTTTTAAAAAATTTATTTTTTTAAGTTTCCATTTAATATGTGCTTTAATATAGACCTGTGGTATATTTTAATTAATTACACTTTCAAATTAATTTTGTTCCTCTGTATTTGGGGCAAAATTTGACAGACACTTCTTTTTTTAAAAGATTTTATTTGAGAGAGAGAGAGAGAAATAGAGTGCAAGCATGAGTGGGAGGAGGGGCACAAGGAAAGGGAGAAGAAGATTCCCCTCTGAGCTTGGAGAGCAGGATCCCAGGAACCTGAGATCATGACATGACCTGAAGTCAGCTGCCTAGTTTACTGAGCCACCCAGACACCCCTTGACCACCATTTTTATGTGCCTTGAATACTTTCTTCTTCAGAAATTGTGCCCCAGATTTTCCTTCAAGCACACAGATGGGAAGTACTATTTGTGTGTTTAAGGAGAATTTAGATAGGGAGTGATTTGACAATGTGAGCTTCAGATAAAACTCAGAAATCTATTCTCATTTGCAAAATTCTGTAAGTATTTGTTCACAATAACTCTCTAATACAACTCAGGAGACAGAATTTTGTATTTCATTCATTTCTATATTTTTAGTACCTAGGAAAACTTTTCCACATCATTGATTATCAGTAGATGATAACGAAAGAAGGAAAGGACAATTCTGTTACTGACTCATAATTTTAATTTAAGCTTTCTGTTTGAATTATATTTATAAATTTATTTGTGAAAAATAAGTCCTTAAAGTGTATATGTGATTATTTGATTGAGAACATACTGTTTCTTTCCATCTTAATGTCTCTCTTTCTTAATGATGCTCTGCTGTTAGAAGCTTATTCAATATATTCTTGCACTTGTATTTTTTGTTATCATTATAAGGAAAACCTTTCTTTCTTTGATAATATGGGAAAACTTTTATATGCATGTATCAGCCACCTTACTATTATTAGTAGATTGCACGAAGGCATTTGGACTAATGGCTAATGTAGAGATGATGTGCTACCAACCTCCCTCCACGTGTTCATGTTTGACTGAATTAAACATTACTAACTACAACCTTCTTTTTTTAAAAAAAGTTATTTCTCTAGTGCTGCAGAGAAATCAATGGAATGAAACAAATTGAGTAAATATTTAATTCCCTCATTTTCCCACCCCTACTCAAGGATAGGCTCCTTTCAAGGTCCCTCCAAGTCTTCATAACTAATGATGGATATAATTGGCAATTGGTAGGGTGACAGTGCTTCTTCTTAGCTGAGTTATGATTGCTGGGTATTAGGTAACTGGCTTTCTCTTACCGGGGAAGTCCTCAGATTAAATTCAGTTTATCACATCCAACCAAAGGAGGTTAGAATTGTAGCCTAACACGTCAACGGGCTTGATTCTTTCCCTCCTTATATTTCCAGCTCCATATTTGCAGTAGAAGGAAGGTGATTCCCGATTGGTCCAATTCCTCCAGGCCTGATAATGGAATCAGAAGGAAGCATGTTTCTGTATTATTAGTTTATTTCTTCTTAAATCAAGTTAGAAGTGGCAGAGAGGGCGCAGTTCCTACAGGTTTGAATGGTTGATCATACTTAGATGAGAACTGATGCAGTGGAAGTAAACAAGTGTTTTAGCCAGAGTGTGCAGTGAGTACATAGCTCAGATCCAGACACATTCAGGCTTTCAACCTTCAGCAGGGTTGGCTATTTGTTTCCTACTTCCTGCGACAATGTGGTACAAACTTTAAGGCCTTCTCTTGATCCTGTGAAGCCAAACTGGGTGCTGAGAGTCTACCTTTTGTTTGCTCTCTCTAAGACAGTGCAGACTGCCTATGTGTGATTTCTCCCAATCTGGCAGAGTGGAGCTGCTTTCTGCACATGCTCGCTAGCCTCTTACAAAAGTTCACTCTTGTTGCCGCCCTGTGTGTGCTGGTAGCAGGCCACAGGGTGGGATGATGTATGGGTGACAGACTGAGTGTTGTGTGTGTCCATGGACCATTTGTGAGGGTCTGCATGCAGGCCATCTCCAGTGGCTCATGGGCAGATTCCTAATGGAGGCTGTGTCATGGTTTGTAGGGTCCATGTTGGTTTACTGCGCTCCAAGAGCCCTGGGTGCTGTTCTGCTAGGTGAACCCCGCTCCCCAGTGAGCAGTACACCTCAGTATCCTGGATGGGGCTAGAAAGAAGGTTCTCTTTGGCAGCATCCTCCAGAGCTTGGGTAGCCAGGTATCACTCACACGTTCTCACTTCTCTCTATGGGGAAATCTCAGGCTGGAAGATTTCTCTTGGCACAGAGCTGTGTTGCATGGGCAGGGCTGATGAAGTTAAAATGAAATTGTGGTTTGTACCCTCTCAATCTGTCCAATCTCGGATTTTTCTGCTCTACTGTGAGCTCTGTCTTCTCTGTTGGAGTTCATCATAGGCACCCTCTTTAGTTTAGTTTAGTGTATGATTTTGAAAATCAGTCTTTATTTGGGGGGGTGAGATGTTAGTAAACTCCTCTTTTGCCATTTTGGTCTCAGTGTTTAAATTTTTTATTTTAAAATAATTACATGGAAAAATTGACTATTTTTAATGTACAGTTTTGTGAATTTTGAATTTTAATGCATTGTATAGATCATCTAACCCTCATACAATCACTGTACAGAATAGTTTCTTTGCTCTCCAAAACTCCCTTGTGCTATTCTTTTGCAATCACACACTTCTATAGTCCGAACTTCTTGCAAATATTGGTCTATTCTTATTTTTGTGTTTTTAAGAATGCCCTATTGATGGGAGCATACAACACATAAGCTTTTGAGAACCATGTGTCTTGGTGGGTGGAAGCACATGCCACAGGGCACACACATGACTTCACCTCTGTCTCCACTCTCAGTGTTTCCTACCCCTGAGGTTTTGAACTTTGAAGTTATTTTCATAGGAATAGCTCATCATTTCAAGTGTTTTGAACTTCTTTAGAGACTTGATTTATAGTTCTGCAAAATATATTTGGCAATTGATAATGCGGAGGTGGTGTTGAAGTTTGAATCAACTCATACAATCAAGTTGAGTCACGTTCTGTAAACAAGTTTAGTTGTATGAACTCCATCCTAAATTTTTATCAGTAGATACTTTTTCACATTTTAAGGGTAATTTAATTGATGAAATTCACTCTAACAGTACCAATTAGGGTATGGTTATTACTTCTTTTTTCTAGGAGTAGATATGAAATAACATGTCCAATAATTTTTTTAATGTATTTATTGATTTGAGAGAGAGAGAGAGAGCACAAGCAGAAGGTGCATAAGAAGAGGGAGAGAGATTTTCAAGTGAACTGCTTGCTGGGCATGGAGCCGGATGCTGGCCTCAATCTCAGAACCCTGAGATCAGGATCTGAACTGAAACCAAAGGGAAAACGCCTAACCAACTGCACCACCCAGGTGCCCCCGCAATAATTCTTAATCTTTGTTACACTAGCAATGTCTGTGCAGAGCTGAACTATAGCGCTAGGGTGGGTATTGTCTCAAATAAAGGCTATACACATGCAAGTTATTTTATTAGTAAGAGAACTAAGTCACAATAATCAGAAACACATAACATTTTAACATTAAAATGGGAAAATACCTCTAAAAGGATAAAAATAACCTCAAAAGAATGCCAAGGAAAGTATTAAAATCTGTGGTTCCAATCATCTAGGAGAATTCTCTTCTACTGGCCTTGGTGGATCTGTCTGCTTCATGCAATTACATGCTTATTTCTAGGATCTTCCATATGCACTCATCTGTGGACTGTCTGCTTCTGCTGATTCTCTAGAGAACGTCAGTTTAAGATCCCTAATATGAGTAACTTTTTCAATTCTTGTCAGCGAAGGGTGCATGATGTCATACTAGTTCATAAACATGTAACCAAGGATCCATTTCTTGTGCTTTATTTGCTGAACTGGTAATAAACAGAACTTAATAAGGTCATTTCACAGGTCTCAATGGCAACCTTTTTCTGGGATTTTGTTCAGAGCACCAAAGGTTAAGGTCCTGTAAAGGTGAATAAATGAAAGGCCAGGAGAGCAATCTGTGCCTGGATGAAAGGCAAGTGTCAGGGGTTTTCTTATCTAGCTCAGTTTGTGGTGCTGGAATAAGTATGGGTTGGGACATCTGAGTGATGTGGGCTACAGTGAGGAATTTATGGTAAGACAGCATAGGGCTTTTTGAGGGTAGGATGCAGGGCCACCTGGGATAAGGCTAACATGCACCAGGCACTAGCTGTGAACTACTTTAAAAACATATTGACTTTGGCGATGTTTCTAGGAAGAAGCTGCTGCGGCTGAGGTCGAAGAGGTTGCTGCCTGGACTAATGACGTAATGTATGGTGATTAACATAACATAATAAAATAAAATTTAAAAAAACCCAAAAAATATATTGACTGACACTGACTACATCATTTTTTGTCAATTGATGTGCCCAAGAGATATCCACTAATTTAGCCACTTGAATTAATTTTGCTTCTGGTAAGTGATTGGATTTTATAAGGAAGTCCAGAGTACTAATTGCATGACCAGTCTGGTATTGTCTTTTTTAATGTTTAAGATAAGATTATTAAAAATCTATTAACTTGGAGTATGGTCTGAGAGTGTTTAAAAAGGTCTGTCTTGGACATGGACACTTCTTGAATGACAGAAGGACAAATACGAGATTCCCTTCATTGAGAAATCTATTAGAGTTGAATAATGGGAGGCATAATGAATAATATTTCACATTTACTTGCCAAGCTGGTAGAAAAATGTTGGATGTTTTTAGAGAGTTATAGTCTATACCTTAGTGAGTAGGCCAGTTTGTACTGTATGTGGTTCCATCATAATTTATGAAGAATGCAGTACAAATTCTGAAGATGCTTCAACCAATTTAGCTGAGGCAACAGTGATTTTGAGACAAGGATGACAAGTCATGGCTACTGTATCAAGAGACAGACAATGATAGACAATAGATCTTTGCTGTTCTCAATGATGTTGATGAATATCCTTGGGGCACAACCTCACTTTTAATGTACCTACACAGGGAAAGTTTTATTACAATCAATTATTGTATGATCAACAGTGCTGTGGCAGTGTAAGGGATGTATAGTCTCTTTAGAACTGAGCATACAGGGGCGCCTGGGTGGCTCAGTCGTTAAGCGTCTGCCTTCGGCTCAGGTCATGATCCCAGGGTCCTGGGATCGAGCCCCGCATCAGGCTCCCTGCTCCTCGGGAAGCCTGCTTCACCCTCTCCCACTCCCCCCTGCCTGTGTTCCCTCTCTCACTGTCTCTCTCTCTCTCTGTCAAGTAAATAAATAAAATCTTAAAAAAAAAAAAAAAGAACTGAGCATACAAAGCATGGAAGCTTACTGTGGTTCAACTGAGGTAAGGGCAAAATATAAATTTAAAGGATTGATAACCTAATGACTAAACTCTGGTGTCTATTCTGGCTTTTCTGAGCTGTGGAAACAAAACAGTGAGGAGAAGGAGACTTCGGTGACAGGATCTATTATCTGAGGGCTGTAGCCTGAATGCTTCAGCAAAGAGTGATTAGATTTTTCTGCTTTGGCTCCAACACAGGCATCTGAACAGACATGGGTAGTGAGGAGAAACACTGGCATAACAATAGGTACATTGAAAGAGCTACAGTGATTAGTCTAAACACTTTGTCTTCTTATCACAACATGATTTATTTCTACCTTAGGTGAAAGAGCAGCATATATAGTGTGAAGATGCATGGTTCTCAATCTTAGGTTGTTTTCATAATCCCTTACATGGAGTATTTTTATGTAGGTGCCACCCAACCACTTTCATCACAGATGCGATGGTTGAACACATCATAGTTAAACCATCAATCTTCATTTCAATATAAAATTTTACTCATTCATTTTCAGATGTAATTGTTTCCAAGTTAAGGGTTTTATAATGCAAAAGGATTTTTGGGCAGGGAGACTCTCACTGGGACATAGAGAACTATGACATGACCCACACCACTTGCTACACCAGGAAACCTCTGTTCCCTGTTCTGGGGCCACAGCAGCATATGGCCAACAATCCTTCCCTCGCCCTGTCAGGCTCCCCTCACAATGCCAATCCCTGATATTGAAGAAGAAGAAGAAGAAGAAGAAGAAGAAGAAGAAGAAGAAGAAGA
>NW_025409585.1:0-13101 GCF_002201575.2 Neomonachus schauinslandi
ATTCACCTTTTTCTTCTTGGAAATACCAATATAATAAAATAATTTTATTGAGGGTCAGGTACTCTACTTATCCAATTACATATATTTTTTATTTCAGTAAGGTAATACCCTGTAAATAAGTACTTTTATTTTATGCAAGAATAAATCAGGATTTTAGAGCATAAGTGCCTTAGTTGAGCTCATATTATTCCAGGGTGAGTGAATCTGAGATGACATAAAAGCTTATCCTCTGAGCACCTGATATAGAAGACCGTATAAAATCACAAAATCTGAATGATTTCTATTGATCAATTTGTACAATGTGTAGACATATATCACTGACAGAGTATGTATTTCAGTCGTTTCTAAATAGCCCCTTGTGTGGAGGAGCTCATGGAAATTCTCATTCTGTTCCATGAAAATCATTGCTTTTCCTTGCATTTTGAATGAATCTATCACTCATGCTTTTATAACATTATTCCCAGTTTGGGAAAGGGAGCAGAAAGCTTTCAGGACTACCCTAGAAGATCCCCATCTCTGCTGTAGCCAGAGACAAAGACTGCTGACCCCAAACCCAAGGTTTAAACTTGCATGTGCAAGTATTACAGCATAAACTGAAACCCAGCCTGCTCTGGTTTTTATTTTGATGAAAAGGCATTAATAGGAAAGAGTGAGCCCCTGAAAATTTAGGAGCTAAATGCACAGACTCCCTGAAGCTGGGAGCAGAGCCAGCTTCGTGAGCATGTGACCCACGCAGTTACACAGCCCCCTGCTCTCCCAAGGAACCCTGCCCTTGGTTTAATGCTGTGACATCACTGTCTTGAAATTAATATTAACGTTATCTTTGTACTTGTCTTGTATAAGTGATTCCCATAGTTGGGAGGAGCAAGTGCCTGAGCAGAGAGATACGCGGGGCAGCAGGACACAGGCGGGAACACATGCAGGCTCAGGCTCTGGGTCACAGCTGTGAGCTGAGCAGTTGGCAGGGCCACCTGTGGGACCTGCGCCTGCTTTGGACTAGCTGGGGCTTTGACAGGCAGCAAAGGGTGTAGTAAACATTGTCAGGAAATTACTACAAATTGAAAGTGTATACACGGACATTTCAATAAAGTAGTTTGGTGGTTTATTTTTTAAAGATTTTATTTATTTATTCAACAGAGAGAGACACACAGCGAGAGAGGGAACACAAGCAGGGGGAGTGGGAGAGGGAGAAGCAGGCTTCCCACTGAGCAGGAAGCCCGATGCGGGGCTCGATCCCAGGACCCTGGGATCATGACTTGAGCCGAAGGCAGACGCTTAACGACTGAGCCACCCAGGTGCCCCAGTTTGGCAGTTTCTTATAGAACTAAACATACGCTTACGGTATGATCCAGCAATGGCCCTCCTGAGGATTTACCCAAAGGGTTTTAGAACTTATGTCCACACAGATTCTTAATCTCAGGAAACAAACTGAGGGTTGCTGGAATGGTGGGGGGTGGGAGGGATGGTGTGGCTGGGTGGTAGACATTGGGGAGGGTATGTGCTATGGTGAGTGCTGTGAATTGTGTAAGACTGATGAATCACAGACCTGTATCTCTGAAACAAATAATACATTATATGTTAAAAGAAAAGAAGATAGTAGGAAGGGAGAAATGAAGGGGGGGAAATCAGAGAGGGAGACGAACCATGAGAGACTATGGACTCTGAGAAACAGGGTTTTAGAGGGGAGGGGGTGGGGGGATGGGTTAGCCCGGTGATGGGTATTAAGGAGGGCACGTACTGAATGGAGCACTGGGTGTTATATGCAAACAATGAATCATGTAACACTACATCAAAAACTAATGATGTAATGTATGGTGATTAACATAACATAATAAAAAAAAAAGCTTATGTCCACACAGACTTGTACACAGGTGTTTTATAGCAGTTTTATTCATAATTGCCAAAACCTTGATGTAAGTTGCATGTCTTTCAATAAGTGAATGAACAAATAAATGGTGCTGCATCCAAACTGGAATATGATTTTGTGTTATAAAGAAATGAGCTATGAAGCAATGAAGAGATAGGGGAAACTTGTATGCATTTTACTAAATGAATACACCTAATCTGAAAAGGCTACAAAAAGTATGATTCGGATCCTATAACATTCTGGAAAAGGCAAAACTATGGAGGCAGTAAAAGATTGTGGTTGCCAAGTGTTGAAGGGAGCAGCAGGGATGAAGAGCACAGAGAATACTTAGTGTCGTGAGCCTAGTCTCTACGATAGTATAATGGTGGATACATACTTACCTTTGTTCAAACCTATAGAATATACAACAGCAGGAGTGAACCCTAGATAAACTGTGGGCTTTGGGTGATATGATCTGGCAGCATAAGTTCCTTCATTGTAAAGTGTGTCCGGGGGATGTTGACAATATGAGAGGCTATGCCTGCGTGGGGGCAGGAGGTGCACTGGATACTTCAGTACATGGGCCTCATTTTTCTTTGAACTTGGTTGAGATGGTTGAAAAGAAGAAAGTCTTTGAAGAATTAAATTGAGAGAATGAAACTAATATGTATGAAGAGTTAAAGCATTTTAGATAAATGATTCCCCTAGAAACGTTACCTAATGACAATTTTCCCCTGCTCTTTGAATGATGTTCCCAAGTTTTCATTTTGAAATGATCTCAAAAATTGTATAGATATCTGTGGCTGGAAATTTTGAAACTCCAAAGTAAAGTTTCAAGGAGAAAGCCAGAATCCAGTAAGCAATTAGGCTGTTTTAAGAAGTGTTTCTCGCTTTCCGTATCAGTAAGCTCATCCACCTCCCCTAGGTTGTCTCAACAGCAGAGAGTCCTTCTTTTTTCAGTAGGATATATAAATTATATGTAATAGATATATATAAGAAATACATCTCCAGAAGAATATCCTGCTTACCCATGGTTCAGCCACGGAGCCCCCTGGTCTCACTGCCTGTGAAGGACTTTCCACTCAGTGAATAAATCCCGTTTTATTACATTTTTAATGGATTTAGTTCTCCTTGATACGTTATTGATCTTCTAGAAGAAATGAAAATCCTGATAAGATTTCATCCTGAGGACTGTATCTCTGCTTTGAAGAGGCCTCAGCCATTGATTAAGATCATCCTCAGACCCACTAGATCACATGTAGCTGTGAAAATAGTCTTGGGGTTCTATGATGTAGGCAATTTCACCCCACTCTGACACTTGTCCACAGTGCACACAACCAGTCATCAATAAATATTTGCCTTGTAATATAGTACAAAAGAAATTTAGAGCTGGAGGCGCCCTTAGAAATTTTTGAGTCCAACTTATTTTACACATCAGAGACTGTAACCAAGATAACAGTAAGAAACAATTAAGTAGTGAATGAGTGAGGTGAGAAAGAAAGTGGGTTTCCTCACTTCCTTATTAACATTTTTTCCACTCCTTGCTATAGGACCATCCTGCTTGGTTAAGAGAACGTGTCTAATGCAAGCCCAGCCACTTATTTTACACAAGAGAGACTGTTTCCAAGGTGACAGTATGGAACAATTAGGTAGTGAATGAGCTGGAGGGGAAAGACACAGGGTTTCCTCACTTCCTCTTTAGCATTCTTTCCCCTGCCTCCTTGCTGTAGGACCTTCGTGCTGAATAAAGAGAAAGTGTCTAATGCAAGCCCAGGCGTTTATCTCTGCACTTTGGGTCTGAAAAAGTCATGGTCCCTCAGTTTGAATGCCTGAATGGAGAGTTCCACTTTGTGTAAATGTCTGAGACCTTGGGCAGGAAAGACAACTCAGGTTGAGCCACTGTTATTCTACCAGCAAACTCATGCATCACTCACTGTGTCTATAGAAGAAAGCCAAAGGTGATGGTGCCATGTGAACACCGACATGTATTTCTAAGGACTTTCCCCCAAATAGCAAATACATTTCTTATCCCAGGTGGACATCCCTTGAAAGCAGGTTGAGTATAATGAGTATAACTCACACATAGTGCAAAAAAGATCATTGGAATTGGAGGATTCCTGCAGCTGGCAGTCCATGAAGAAGGTAGATGAAGATTTTCTGGGCCAACACTTTGACCATAAGTACAACAATAGTCTATGAAATAATCAGGGAGCTGGGAATTTTGCCCAAGGGATGGCCTTATTTGTGCAATACTTAATGCATGGAAGAGCATTATTCATATGAATGGTCATATTCAGTCCATTACATTCCGTTCTGAGTGTCACACCTCAAAAGTGCAAATATTTATCTAAATATCTATCTCAGATAAAAGGGAAATTTGCCGAAAAACAGTTTGAGAATTCTTATTTAATGGGGAATGGGTGAGAGAGGAAATTTCTCCGAATCAAGAAGTTTTCCATACATAAAAACACATTTCATATATATGCATATATTTATATATTGTGTTGATATCCTTCACCATAGCTGTCTTTAAATCTTTCAGGGTGGGAGAGGTGGAAGGAAGATGAGTTTTATTCTTGGTCATTTCTGAGGATCCATGAGTAGGAATCACAGGAAAGGGGCTTCCACTTTTGGAAATGAGGTAGTCTTGGTTCCCAGAAACCATTTCTCCTAATCAGTTCTTTAGGGCCAGTTTCCTGTTGGTACCATTCCTGGAGCACACACAATATTTATCCTTCTCCGGATTTATTCTCACAGGGGACATCAGAAATTTCCAGAAAGTAATGTAAATGAGAAAGGGGTTTTGGCAGAGAGAGATAATTCTGGAAACTCAAGGACTGGAGAACTTTATCAATGAGTCTTGGGGAAAGAACACTGTAGTGGTGTTTAGGTGAAATATGATGGAGTATGGAATGTGAATTAGTGTTGGTCAGGAAGTGGGAAGCATGACAGGGTAGATGGCGAACACTTTAGAGGTAATTCTCCTGAGGCTATGGGTCAGTAATTGCATTGGAGGACATGTCATCTATTTTGATTGGAGAAAAATGTAATCACTTCAAGTATAAAGTTACATAAGGTTATATTTTCTGAGTTTGCATCTTGATGTTTTCTCAGAATTCTCCACTCTGTCTTTTAATACTTTGCATTATATAAGACATACAGCATTCAAATAGATTTCTTAAATCATGTCAGATTTCTCTATTCAAATTATTCAAACCTTGGGTCAAAAAGTTTCCTATAGTTGAAATAGTAATAACTGATTTAAGTTACTCTCCTGCTCCTTTATCATTAAGATTTGGACTTTTACTTTTGTCATAGTCATCTTAATTGAGGGAAGATTAAACATTTTGACTGCTGGTACAGTCAGCTCTCTGGGAATCACAAGGTCATGAGCAAGACTAGAGGAGGAGCAGAGTCTGAGAAAAGAGGCATTTGAAATATCATATGATCTTCTCTCTCTTACTCTAATCTTTGGCTTCCATGTTCCTTTTACAAATAGTTTTTCTCCATAACAGACAAATGAGGATGGTAGATTTGGCAGAAAGGGAAGGTTTTACATTTTCTTTGTTTAAGAGACTGAATCTTGAATCCTTCCTGACTTTAAACATGTACCCCAGGGCCATCACTGAATAAAGAGCAATAGCATCTACCTCTTTCCAACTTATTAACAGTGACTCAGTAGTGTGCAGAGGTATAAATCTCAGTCTCCACATTCTCACTGTGCACTTCATCCCTGATCTAAGATATAATTTGCTTGACTATTGCTGCCTTGATTCACCTGAGTCCCTCAGAGGCACAGGCTAAGAGAAGAGCATTTCCCCAGTGAGTTCAGTAGAGATGTGACCACAAGACGGCAGTGCACCTGTGCTGATGCAGAACACGTGGAGGGTTCATTTTAGTGCATCTGATTGGCTACGGCAGAAGCAGGGTCTTTTTCTTATTGGCTGGTAGACAATGTGGGAAAGTACTCTGTTAGAGGAAAGAAGGGATGGCCTGACAAGAGGAGGAGCTGAGCTGGCTGGAGGCTGCAATTCTGAAGCTGATCTTAATTGGGAGGAACCATGAAGACATCCACGGGAGCTTTAATCATATTCTCGTGGCTGCAGCTGAACTGTGAGTTGAGAAAGTATGAGAAACAGAGTATATTAGTGGATATTCTTCAGAAGTCAAGACTGGCTTCACTCAGGTTTCCTTCAGTTAGTGTAGAAGAGGAGAATTCTGAAGCACAATGATCTGGAAACTCTTCTCCTTCCTCTGACCTTTTCTTTCTGCACAGGGTTCAGCCAAGGAGAGAAGGTGGAGCAGCATCCTTCTACCCTGAGTGTCCAGCAGGGAAGCAGCTCTGTTATCAACTGCAGTTATTCAGACAGTACCTCAAATTACTTCCCTTGGTATAAGCGAGAACTTGGAAAAGGTCCCCAGCTCCTTATAGACATTCGTTCAAGCACGGCCAAAAAAGAAGACCAAAGACTCACTGTTTTTTTGAATAGGACGGCCAAACATTTCTCCCTGCACATCAAAGACACCCAACCCGAAGACTCAGCTGTGTACTTCTGTGCAGCAAGCACACATTGCTTCCCAAGCACCTGCTGCCTGCACTCAAACCTGCAATTGGGGCAGCCCGCTGTCCTTTGACACAGACCTTCAAGTATAGCTTTTGTACTGTTGTTTGTCTGTAGGTGGAAGCTAATGTATTAGAAATTAAAAGCATATAATAAAACTATTAAGATGGAGATGACCCAGACAGGTTTAGAACCTTTTGTTGGATGACTGTTTTTTAATGGATTCTTGAATGGAGTTAGTAATGTTTTATTTTGAAATTCAGGTTTTAAGATGACTTTACATTTGCTATTCAGACTGCTCTTCTATAAATAACCCCTAGGTACCAGCAATACAGTCCTTACTATGGATGGGCACTTAAGTATTGTGTTTCAAAGTAACATTTATGATTTTTCGATTCTAAAACATTACATACCTAATATAGAAAGACAGAAAATGCAAATATGAAAGTGATAGTTCTGTAATCAGATAATATTGCTAATATTCCTGTTATGCTAAAAATTCTTATTATAATTTGGATCATGATTTTTTCACTTTATGTATTTTGATTTGATCATTCCCCACTTTATCAAGTCTTTCCCTCAAACATCTGCTTTTTAAAAAATTTATTTTTTTAAGTTTCCATTTAATATGTGCTTTAATATAGACCTGTGGTATATTTTAATTAATTACACTTTCAAATTAATTTTGTTCCTCTGTATTTGGGGCAAAATTTGACAGACACTTCTTTTTTTAAAAGATTTTATTTGAGAGAGAGAGAGAGAAATAGAGTGCAAGCATGAGTGGGAGGAGGGGCACAAGGAAAGGGAGAAGAAGATTCCCCTCTGAGCTTGGAGAGCAGGATCCCAGGAACCTGAGATCATGACATGACCTGAAGTCAGCTGCCTAGTTTACTGAGCCACCCAGACACCCCTTGACCACCATTTTTATGTGCCTTGAATACTTTCTTCTTCAGAAATTGTGCCCCAGATTTTCCTTCAAGCACACAGATGGGAAGTACTATTTGTGTGTTTAAGGAGAATTTAGATAGGGAGTGATTTGACAATGTGAGCTTCAGATAAAACTCAGAAATCTATTCTCATTTGCAAAATTCTGTAAGTATTTGTTCACAATAACTCTCTAATACAACTCAGGAGACAGAATTTTGTATTTCATTCATTTCTATATTTTTAGTACCTAGGAAAACTTTTCCACATCATTGATTATCAGTAGATGATAACGAAAGAAGGAAAGGACAATTCTGTTACTGACTCATAATTTTAATTTAAGCTTTCTGTTTGAATTATATTTATAAATTTATTTGTGAAAAATAAGTCCTTAAAGTGTATATGTGATTATTTGATTGAGAACATACTGTTTCTTTCCATCTTAATGTCTCTCTTTCTTAATGATGCTCTGCTGTTAGAAGCTTATTCAATATATTCTTGCACTTGTATTTTTTGTTATCATTATAAGGAAAACCTTTCTTTCTTTGATAATATGGGAAAACTTTTATATGCATGTATCAGCCACCTTACTATTATTAGTAGATTGCACGAAGGCATTTGGACTAATGGCTAATGTAGAGATGATGTGCTACCAACCTCCCTCCACGTGTTCATGTTTGACTGAATTAAACATTACTAACTACAACCTTCTTTTTTTAAAAAAAGTTATTTCTCTAGTGCTGCAGAGAAATCAATGGAATGAAACAAATTGAGTAAATATTTAATTCCCTCATTTTCCCACCCCTACTCAAGGATAGGCTCCTTTCAAGGTCCCTCCAAGTCTTCATAACTAATGATGGATATAATTGGCAATTGGTAGGGTGACAGTGCTTCTTCTTAGCTGAGTTATGATTGCTGGGTATTAGGTAACTGGCTTTCTCTTACCGGGGAAGTCCTCAGATTAAATTCAGTTTATCACATCCAACCAAAGGAGGTTAGAATTGTAGCCTAACACGTCAACGGGCTTGATTCTTTCCCTCCTTATATTTCCAGCTCCATATTTGCAGTAGAAGGAAGGTGATTCCCGATTGGTCCAATTCCTCCAGGCCTGATAATGGAATCAGAAGGAAGCATGTTTCTGTATTATTAGTTTATTTCTTCTTAAATCAAGTTAGAAGTGGCAGAGAGGGCGCAGTTCCTACAGGTTTGAATGGTTGATCATACTTAGATGAGAACTGATGCAGTGGAAGTAAACAAGTGTTTTAGCCAGAGTGTGCAGTGAGTACATAGCTCAGATCCAGACACATTCAGGCTTTCAACCTTCAGCAGGGTTGGCTATTTGTTTCCTACTTCCTGCGACAATGTGGTACAAACTTTAAGGCCTTCTCTTGATCCTGTGAAGCCAAACTGGGTGCTGAGAGTCTACCTTTTGTTTGCTCTCTCTAAGACAGTG
This sequence comes from Neomonachus schauinslandi, assembly GCF_002201575.2. Classification (NCBI taxonomy): domain Eukaryota; kingdom Metazoa; phylum Chordata; class Mammalia; order Carnivora; family Phocidae; genus Neomonachus; species Neomonachus schauinslandi. The sequence continues at coordinate 8,786 of NW_025409585.1, forward strand.
CAGACTGCCTATGTGTGATTTCTCCCAATCTGGCAGAGTGGAGCTGCTTTCTGCACATGCTCGCTAGCCTCTTACAAAAGTTCACTCTTGTTGCCGCCCTGTGTGTGCTGGTAGCAGGCCACAGGGTGGGATGATGTATGGGTGACAGACTGAGTGTTGTGTGTGTCCATGGACCATTTGTGAGGGTCTGCATGCAGGCCATCTCCAGTGGCTCATGGGCAGATTCCTAATGGAGGCTGTGTCATGGTTTGTAGGGTCCATGTTGGTTTACTGCGCTCCAAGAGCCCTGGGTGCTGTTCTGCTAGGTGAACCCCGCTCCCCAGTGAGCAGTACACCTCAGTATCCTGGATGGGGCTAGAAAGAAGGTTCTCTTTGGCAGCATCCTCCAGAGCTTGGGTAGCCAGGTATCACTCACACGTTCTCACTTCTCTCTATGGGGAAATCTCAGGCTGGAAGATTTCTCTTGGCACAGAGCTGTGTTGCATGGGCAGGGCTGATGAAGTTAAAATGAAATTGTGGTTTGTACCCTCTCAATCTGTCCAATCTCGGATTTTTCTGCTCTACTGTGAGCTCTGTCTTCTCTGTTGGAGCTCATCATAGGCACCCTCTTTAGTTTAGTTTAGTGTATGATTTTGAAAATCAGTCTTTATTTGGGGGGGTGAGATGTTAGTAAACTCCTCTTTTGCCATTTTGGTCTCAGTGTTTAAATTTTTTATTTTAAAATAATTACATGGAAAAATTGACTATTTTTAATGTACAGTTTTGTGAATTTTGAATTTTAATGCATTGTATAGATCATCTAACCCTCATACAATCACTGTACAGAATAGTTTCTTTGCTCTCCAAAACTCCCTTGTGCTATTCTTTTGCAATCACACACTTCTATAGTCCGAACTTCTTGCAAATATTGGTCTATTCTTATTTTTGTGTTTTTAAGAATGCCCTATTGATGGGAGCATACAACACATAAGCTTTTGAGAACCATGTGTCTTGGTGGGTGGAAGCACATGCCACAGGGCACACACATGACTTCACCTCTGTCTCCACTCTCAGTGTTTCCTACCCCTGAGGTTTTGAACTTTGAAGTTATTTTCATAGGAATAGCTCATCATTTCAAGTGTTTTGAACTTCTTTAGAGACTTGATTTATAGTTCTGCAAAATATATTTGGCAATTGATAATGCGGAGGTGGTGTTGAAGTTTGAATCAACTCATACAATCAAGTTGAGTCACGTTCTGTAAACAAGTTTAGTTGTATGAACTCCATCCTAAATTTTTATCAGTAGATACTTTTTCACATTTTAAGGGTAATTTAATTGATGAAATTCACTCTAACAGTACCAATTAGGGTATGGTTATTACTTCTTTTTTCTAGGAGTAGATATGAAATAACATGTCCAATAATTTTTTTAATGTATTTATTGATTTGAGAGAGAGAGAGAGAGCACAAGCAGAAGGTGCATAAGAAGAGGGAGAGAGATTTTCAAGTGAACTGCTTGCTGGGCATGGAGCCGGATGCTGGCCTCAATCTCAGAACCCTGAGATCAGGATCTGAACTGAAACCAAAGGGAAAACGCCTAACCAACTGCACCACCCAGGTGCCCCCGCAATAATTCTTAATCTTTGTTACACTAGCAATGTCTGTGCAGAGCTGAACTATAGCGCTAGGGTGGGTATTGTCTCAAATAAAGGCTATACACATGCAAGTTATTTTATTAGTAAGAGAACTAAGTCACAATAATCAGAAACACATAACATTTTAACATTAAAATGGGAAAATACCTCTAAAAGGATAAAAATAACCTCAAAAGAATGCCAAGGAAAGTATTAAAATCTGTGGTTCCAATCATCTAGGAGAATTCTCTTCTACTGGCCTTGGTGGATCTGTCTGCTTCATGCAATTACATGCTTATTTCTAGGATCTTCCATATGCACTCATCTGTGGACTGTCTGCTTCTGCTGATTCTCTAGAGAACGTCAGTTTAAGATCCCTAATATGAGTAACTTTTTCAATTCTTGTCAGCGAAGGGTGCATGATGTCATACTAGTTCATAAACATGTAACCAAGGATCCATTTCTTGTGCTTTATTTGCTGAACTGGTAATAAACAGAACTTAATAAGGTCATTTCACAGGTCTCAATGGCAACCTTTTTCTGGGATTTTGTTCAGAGCACCAAAGGTTAAGGTCCTGTAAAGGTGAATAAATGAAAGGCCAGGAGAGCAATCTGTGCCTGGATGAAAGGCAAGTGTCAGGGGTTTTCTTATCTAGCTCAGTTTGTGGTGCTGGAATAAGTATGGGTTGGGACATCTGAGTGATGTGGGCTACAGTGAGGAATTTATGGTAAGACAGCATAGGGCTTTTTGAGGGTAGGATGCAGGGCCACCTGGGATAAGGCTAACATGCACCAGGCACTAGCTGTGAACTACTTTAAAAACATATTGACTTTGGCGATGTTTCTAGGAAGAAGCTGCTGCGGCTGAGGTCGAAGAGGTTGCTGCCTGGACTAATGACGTAATGTATGGTGATTAACATAACATAATAAAATAAAATTTAAAAAAACCCAAAAAATATATTGACTGACACTGACTACATCATTTTTTGTCAATTGATGTGCCCAAGAGATATCCACTAATTTAGCCACTTGAATTAATTTTGCTTCTGGTAAGTGATTGGATTTTATAAGGAAGTCCAGAGTACTAATTGCATGACCAGTCTGGTATTGTCTTTTTTAATGTTTAAGATAAGATTATTAAAAATCTATTAACTTGGAGTATGGTCTGAGAGTGTTTAAAAAGGTCTGTCTTGGACATGGACACTTCTTGAATGACAGAAGGACAAATACGAGATTCCCTTCATTGAGAAATCTATTAGAGTTGAATAATGGGAGGCATAATGAATAATATTTCACATTTACTTGCCAAGCTGGTAGAAAAATGTTGGATGTTTTTAGAGAGTTATAGTCTATACCTTAGTGAGTAGGCCAGTTTGTACTGTATGTGGTTCCATCATAATTTATGAAGAATGCAGTACAAATTCTGAAGATGCTTCAACCAATTTAGCTGAGGCAACAGTGATTTTGAGACAAGGATGACAAGTCATGGCTACTGTATCAAGAGACAGACAATGATAGACAATAGATCTTTGCTGTTCTCAATGATGTTGATGAATATCCTTGGGGCACAACCTCACTTTTAATGTACCTACACAGGGAAAGTTTTATTACAATCAATTATTGTATGATCAACAGTGCTGTGGCAGTGTAAGGGATGTATAGTCTCTTTAGAACTGAGCATACAGGGGCGCCTGGGTGGCTCAGTCGTTAAGCGTCTGCCTTCGGCTCAGGTCATGATCCCAGGGTCCTGGGATCGAGCCCCGCATCAGGCTCCCTGCTCCTCGGGAAGCCTGCTTCACCCTCTCCCACTCCCCCCTGCCTGTGTTCCCTCTCTCACTGTCTCTCTCTCTCTCTGTCAAGTAAATAAATAAAATCTTAAAAAAAAAAAAAAAGAACTGAGCATACAAAGCATGGAAGCTTACTGTGGTTCAACTGAGGTAAGGGCAAAATATAAATTTAAAGGATTGATAACCTAATGACTAAACTCTGGTGTCTATTCTGGCTTTTCTGAGCTGTGGAAACAAAACAGTGAGGAGAAGGAGACTTCGGTGACAGGATCTATTATCTGAGGGCTGTAGCCTGAATGCTTCAGCAAAGAGTGATTAGATTTTTCTGCTTTGGCTCCAACACAGGCATCTGAACAGACATGGGTAGTGAGGAGAAACACTGGCATAACAATAGGTACATTGAAAGAGCTACAGTGATTAGTCTAAACACTTTGTCTTCTTATCACAACATGATTTATTTCTACCTTAGGTGAAAGAGCAGCATATATAGTGTGAAGATGCATGGTTCTCAATCTTAGGTTGTTTTCATAATCCCTTACATGGAGTATTTTTATGTAGGTGCCACCCAACCACTTTCATCACAGATGCGATGGTTGAACACATCATAGTTAAACCATCAATCTTCATTTCAATATAAAATTTTACTCATTCATTTTCAGATGTAATTGTTTCCAAGTTAAGGGTTTTATAATGCAAAAGGATTTTTGGGCAGGGAGACTCTCACTGGGACATAGAGAACTATGACATGACCCACACCACTTGCTACACCAGGAAACCTCTGTTCCCTGTTCTGGGGCCACAGCAGCATATGGCCAACAATCCTTCCCTCGCCCTGTCAGGCTCCCCTCACAATGCCAATCCCTGATATTGAAGAAGAAGAAGAAGAAGAAGAAGAAGAAGAAGAAGAAGAAGAAGA
>NW_025409586.1:0-13098 GCF_002201575.2 Neomonachus schauinslandi
CGAGGGCCGGCGGGGCTCGCGGGGTCGGGGCCGGGGCCGCGGCCCGAGAGAGGCCGCCCACACGCGCTCGGAGGGTGCGAGCTCGCTGGAGAGGGAGCGGGAGCCAGAGCCGGCGCGGGTCTACGCCGCCCGCCCCCGCGCGCCCCCGCGCGCCCCGCCCCGCCCCGCCCCCGCTGCCCGCCAACTTCGACTTGGGCCGGCCCGGGCCCTTACCGGGAACAACCCGCTGGACAAGAGTGTTGTACTTTTTAAAAGTCTTTGCGTTGAGGTACAAACGGATCCGGCAGCTTGCCTCAGGCGCGCAAGGGTCGATTCGTTTTTACGCATGTGCCGTGCCCTTTCACCGCCGCGCAGACCAAGCCATGGAACATTCCAGCTCCAGGAGGGGCCCCCCCGCGCCCCTCCCTTTTGCCTTAGGTGCTTCCTGGCCTGTGGTTCGCAGAGGCGGTGGCGTGCGGGCCCCGCCCGCGGTGGTGCTGGTGTGTGCGCAGGAGGTGTGGTCGCCGCTGCGTGCAGCCCGCTGAGGGTAGGACATGCTGAGTTGTGGCCGGTATTCAGAATTAGTGTCATAATTCACACACACACTTCACAGAAAACACTGCTTTATTCTGATAAGGAGTACCTACAGCTTACCTCATGACTAATAGAATATTGAGCATTACCCCCTGCGATTAGGAATTAGGGTGGTGCCCAGCATCACTGATTCTATCGAACGTTATTCTAGAAGTCTAGCCAGAGCAATAAGACAAGAAAAAGGAGTAAGGTTTATAAAGATGGGAAAGGAAGAAGTAAAAGCATCATTATTTGCAGGTGATATGATTGGGAAATACAAAATAGTCTGCAAGCACATTAGAATTAATAAATAAATTTAGCGAGGTCACTGAATACAGGAATAAACAAAAATCAATTGTATTTCTGTATACTAGGTCTAGTAGTTTTTACAACTTCTTAGTTTGGGACAATTTTTGATTTACAGCCAGGTGGCAGAGAAAGTGCTGGTGTCCCCGTGCGTCCCTTCAGGTGAGTGTCTCATGGGACCATGGCACCTTTGTCAAAGCTGAGAAATTCCCGTTGGCACCACACCACTGGCTGAGCCACAGAGCGTAATGGGGTTTTTCCAGGTTTCCCCAGCTTTCACACGGATGTGTCTTTTCTGCCCCGGGACCCGGTCCAGGATACTGCTCTGCGTTTGGTCGTCCTGCCTCCTTTGTCCCCTCTGGACCCTGGCAGTTTCTCACTCTTGTTCTGGACACTTTGAGGAGACTGTTGGGTGTTTTGTGGGTGTCCCTCTATTTGGGTTTGTCAGGTGCCTTCTCATGATTAGCCTGGTTATGGGTTTTTGGGAAGAAGATCTAGGAGTTCAAGCAGTGCCCGCCATCTCTCCACTTCCCCTCCCTGCCCTGCAGCTGGGGCCAGTCACTGGGTGCACCTCACACCTCGGGGGGGCACCTACATGTGTTGTTTGGGATTCTCCTGTAATTCTTCCTGTTCAGTGGACTCGTGGGTGTTCTATTCCCAGGGTGCAGTCCCACGCTGTCGTGTTTAGGGGCTCAGATCACCACAGCTCTTTTCCCTTTTCCCTCTTGTCCTGTGTCCTTTTGACATGCCCCCCCCCCCCCGCCTCCCTGCCGCCGCAGGTCTTTGCTTTGTGATGCTACCAGATACTTCTGCTTTGTACTTTCTCCACTAGAGAATCAACCCTTCTGCCATTTCTCCAAAAATCTCTGGTTCCTTTTTTTTGGAGAATGGTATCTGCAACCCAAGATCTGGATACGGGGTGTGCCTGATGCTACTGGGGTGTCACTGTTTCCAGGCCACTGGTTCTCAGGGGAATAGTTTGCCCCCCAGGGTACATTGGGTGATGTCTGGAGACACTGGTTGTCACAACTTGGGGGTGCTGCTGGCATCAGGGGGTAGAGACCAGAGGTGCTGGGAGCCCCCCCTGCAGTGCCCAGGGCCGCCCGCAGAGATGGTCCAACGAGAGCTAAGCCCCGTGCGGCCCTGTGGAGGGTGTGCTAGGAAGTGCATGTGTGTACCGACCCACATGTCCACACACACCTAGCCTCCCCACCAGCTTTTCTGCAGCTTCATTCTCTGACAGCAGGAAGCCAGCAACCTTATCTACGACGTACTTATTGATGAGCCCTCGTGTGTAAGGAAAGTAGCTTTAGGATTGCTCATCTGGACTCTGGTGAGAAGTCTGTCCCCTGACTGGAGGGCAGTCCTTATGTGGTCTTGGGCCTCGCCCTTGCCCTTCAAACCACTGTTTCCCATGGTGACGTAGGTCAGCCCCCTAACGGGGTGGGAGGTGGGTGAAGAGACAGGGCAGCCCCTCCCGCAGCGTGCCCCCGAGACCCCCCCCGACCCCCCCCCCACATGTAGAGCAGGCTTCAAATAGTAATAGTGGCCATAGGAAGCGACCCCAAACTGCCCCTGTCTGAAGAGCCATCGTGGTCGGGGGCCAGCTGACGGGGTCCCCTTTCACAGGCCGGAAGCCCTTCTCAGAGCAGGGAGCGCATCCCCCCCACAGCACGCAACGAACGGATCAGTGAGTTGTTCAGCACAGCATAGCCCAGCACTCTGAGCGGTGGCCAGGGCTGATGCTGTTTGGTTATGCTGCTGATTCTGTGGTCGGACCTGGCACCAGGATGCAGGTGGGCTGATGGGCGCTCCCTCCTAACTGGGCACCACTTCCCAGGCCAGGGCCTGACTGCCCGGAGCTCTGCAGGCCTTCTCCAGAAGGCGGCTCGTGGGCTGGCTGGCCAGACATCTCTCTCTCCATCTCTATTCAGCCCACGAGGGCTACCTTGGGCTTGCGCCAGCATGGTGCTCTTGGGGGTAGTCAAACATCGCACATAGTGAGGGCTTCCCCCAGAGCCTCAGTACACTGAGCCAGCCTCCATCTGGCGCAGGAAGGGACTGCACAGGGTGGGTGGGTGGGGAACCTGGGAAGCAGGGCTCGTTGTGGGGCCTAAGGGGCTGTCAATTCACCTAAAGAAAAACCCATTGATTTGATTAGACCAGTGAAGTGGAGGGAGACCCTGGTCTTACGGCCTTTCTCAGAAGGAAGAGACAGCAGGGTTTAGTGATTTTAAGGTGGCTGAGGACAGAAATCACCCACCCACCCACAACGGGGACACCAGAACCACCTAACGGTGGCTGCTACTGTCCAGTGACTTTCCTCTTCTGGGACTCTCCTGCCACACAGAGGGCTTCATCATTCATTACAGGGATGTTCCCAGATGATTCTGCCACAGAAAACATCAACCATTTATGTCCCCAAATTACTTGAACCCCTGGCCTTCCACCTCTCCTTTTGCAGTGCCCACCAATCCTAAGCTCTTCTGTCAGGACCCTTCGCAGTGGCAGCCTCAAGGAACACCCCTGCCTTGCCCTGGGGAAGGAGGGGCTAGCTGTCCTGCCCTGAGTCTCTGGGTGAGGTTGGTGGCCTACTGTGGTGTGGAGCCTGCCACGTGGGACCTGGCTGAGGCTGGGCAGAGTCCGTGGCAGAGTAGCTTTGGGGCTGTGCTGCGGTGGGGCCTTGGCGGCTCAGCAGTTTGGGGTGGTTTGCAGGTAAACGTTTCCTGCAGCAGTAGAAGGAGTCTGCTTGCTCCCAGGCCCGGGGGTTCCGGGGTTCGGTTCTGGTGGGCCCTGAATTAAGCGAATCGGCAGATCTGGCCCTTGTCCGTGCCGCCCAAGGACACGGCTGTGGCTAGAACTTCTTGTCCCCTTGTGCCCTCAGGAGCACCCCTGCAGCTGTCTCTGGCCACGAGGGAGCCCACCCTGACCCCCAAAGCAAGTGTCACTTTGGAGACAAACAAAATAAGGCCTATGGAAGCCGTCGTGGTAGAAATGATTTTATTTAGAAATCTGTGCCGGTGACATTCGAGCGACATGCCGACAGTCGTGCTTAAGCTGAAAGCCCGGTCACTTTCCCGTGAACAAATCGTTATGGCTGGAATGTGCATTTGTGCCAGACGCTAACTCCGTTTCAGGCTCTGTGACGCTACCTTTGTTAAACTCAGAATCGGAGATTGTAGGTGTTTAGTAGAACATAATCCTCATACAAAAGCCACCCCCCGCATCTGCATGGCGGGAAGCACTGAGTCCCTCTTCTGTTCTAGTGTCTTGGATGAGTTTATGTGGGAAACCTTCTTGACATTACAGACTCAGCATTTTATCACAAGTGACAGTTTTCCCAGAAATACCACTAGCTGGTTGTTCTAAAGAATCACTGATTCTGAAACAAGAGAACCACTTCCCGTCTCCCAGCAATTTGCAACGTGAGAACGTTGGTGCCCAGGATGGTGCCAGGGGTCTGAGCTCCCTGTTGTGAGGGGTGCGACCACACCTTCTTGGTCCCAGTACATCTGGCTGGGGGCGTCTTCCACCTGCTGAGCAAACGCCCAACACCGGATGTTTGGACACAGAACCCCGGGGAAGCGCTTGGAACCATCCAGGCAGCACACGTCATCTCCTCCACGGCTCGGACAAAGCACTAGTGAAGGAAAGCGGCGGGAGCCGGGGCGTAGGTGTGCACAGCGCATGCATGGCTGCTGAGGCAGAGGGGCGCGGGCCCCAGGCCTGAGGCCCCCAGGCCACCAGGTGGGACTGGGGGATGCTCTCAGGGCCCCGAGGCCTTGAGTCTGCTCTGGAGCTGCTGTTTGTGACCTGTGTGCTTTGCCGGGAAGCAGAGCCTTGCAGGCCTCACTGGGAGCTGTTCTAAGTGGTGGGGGTTGGCAATGGCGGAGGGCACGTGGGGCCACGGGCACTGGGGGCTGCAGCGTGGAGCTGTGAGGTGCTCACCAGCAGCAGGAGGCTGGGCCGGGACAGACCCCATCAGGCCTGCTGGGGCAAGGGCTGCAAAACTCGGGCACCCCCACGTGGGCTGGAATGGGGGTGAGCTGAGCTGGGCCCCTAGAGGGGGGTCTGGAAGGAGAGGTCCGGGGAGGTGGGGAGTGTGGAGGGAAAGTCTGGGGTGTGAGGAGAGGTCGGGGGGGTGTGGGGGGAGGGGGGGAGGACTGGGCATGGGAGTGTGGACCCAGGTTGGGGCTTGGGCCACTGGGAAGCCTCAGGGCCCCAGTGGAAGGTTTTGGAAACCCCTGGAACCTGTGGTTGGCATAGGGGTCAGAGGTCATTTTGGTCCTTGGTTGCTGGGCAGACATAAGCCAGACTCATGAAAACACTGCTCTGAGTCAGGGTGGGTGGGTGTGGGTTTTTGGGGGGCGGGATCCCTGGGGACCTGGGGGGGAGCGGTTTCTCTCTAAGAAGTATAAATGGGTATGTGGCTCCTGGGGAGTTTACTTATTCTATTTCTGTTTTAATTTTTAAATATAGTTTTACACTAGCAGAAACACCCCGACCTCCACTGGAGCCTGTCCTCTCCGGCTTAGCCAGGCCCTGGAGCCTTCCCCTCCCGGTGCCCCCCGGGCGTGTACCCCGCCGCCCAGGCTGAGCCCCGGGTCCCGCGCCGTGCTGTTGGGCTCCCTAGTCTACAGCGGCAGGTGCGCGTCGCTGGGACCTTCTGGGCCTGGGACAGCAAGCGGTGCCTCCTTTGTACCCAGGTCTGTCCTTGCTTTGGAATCCCCACCACACCCGCCGTCCCCGTTACTGAAACGTGGCCTTCATTCTCCGTAACTTGTCCTGGATCTTCCGGGAGTGCTTTTCGCTGGTGATCTGGTGGAAGGAGGCCCTGTTGTCTGCCGCTAAAATGGAAATGTCGGCCCCGCTGAAGCGTGCGATTCTTTGCTTGAGGTAGGACTGCAGTTTGGGGTCGGGCGCGAACGTGTAGGGGTTCTCCTGGAATGCACGCACCTGGCTCACCACCTTGGCTATGTCTCTGTGAACGGGGGAGACGTGAACTGTTGGTCTGCATGAGCCTGCGCTTGTGAATTCCCAGCGCATCCCGGGAAGTGTGAAATCCAAACTTCTCCCAATACAAACTCTGGGGTGAGTTTTCTGTATTTATTCACAAGGCCCAACCCCATTTCAGTACTCAGGCCTGTCTGCCCACCCGCACTCCCATCCATCCCTCTGCTCATGCCTCTGTCCGTCGGCCCATCCAGCCACGCTTCAGTCCATAAACATGTGCTGAAAATCTGTGCTGGGCCTGGTTGGTGCTAAGGGTTCCGACATGAATACACCCCAGCGTCAGCCCCTGAGCGCCCACGGAGGAGGTAGAGGAGATAGACAGACGCAGGGTCACTTAAGGGTGTACTCAGGGGTCACTGGGCACATGTTTCTCCCCAGCTCTGTGTTCAAGGACATCATGGTCACGGCTCAAGAGCCACCATCACAGAAGTATTTACACCCTGGGCATTGGCCAACGCTGTGCACCGGGACTCATTCCCTGGAGAGCGGGAAGTTAACTGACCACACACCCCTGGGCGTCATCCAAGAAAACGGGGACCACGAAGCAGAAGTCAGTAATTCTGCCTGGGGGAGGCCGTGGACTTCATAGACATTCTCATCCTGAGTGTGGATGAAGAGACAGCACCTCCAGAATGAAGGACTGCACTTTGGTCATTAAAAGACAAGCATGCGGGGCGCATGCGTGGCTCAGTCGGTTATGCATCCGACTCTTGATTTGGGCTCAGGTCATGATCCCCAGGTCCTGAGATCGAGCCCCACGTGGGGGCTCTGTGCTGGGCGTGGAGCCTGCTTGGGATTCTCTCTCTCCCTCTGCACCCCGCCCCCCCGCCGCCCATCTCTCTCCCTCAAATAAATAAAGACAAACATGCATATACATCCAGACCTAAAACAGAGTGAAGAAGAGTCATCATCAGGCCTCCGCCCACGCTCCTTCGGGACTGTGGCCTTCCCTCTTAATTGTTAGTTTCCATTTTGCTGACACAGACCAGTGTGCACTGTGGTGCCTCTTAAGTAACTTTTTAAGTGGGTGACCAGAAGGAGGTTGGAACCACTGGGCTGCAGGTCCCCTGGGCTGTGCCTGCGGAAATCTGCCCTTGACCCTAAGGGGTGTGCCGCTGGACTGTGGCCTGACCAGCCTCACCCGTCTGCACATGTGGGTGATGCAGAGGGGGGAAGGAGAACAGGTGGGTCCAAGGCTATGGGGGTGCAGGCCTCTGGAGAAGGGCTGGCCCAGGCCTGTGATATATGGGGGGGCATCTCCGATGAGGCCTGGAGCCCCCAGGGGAGGAGGGGTGGAGGCAGCTTGCGGCTTCCGAGGCAGAGATGAGTGTGGCCCTCTTTGTCTGGGGTCACCAAGGTGGTTTTCACAAGCAGCCCCCAGTTTGTACCTCCCAGGTGTGCTGGGCCCCCAGGGGTGCTGGGCCCCCACGGGTCCTGGGCAGGGGAACCGTGGCACCACCGGAGCAGGCTGAGGACTGGCCACGGGTGCTGTGCAGACAGCGCTAGGGTGAGGGGCCCATGGGGTCGTTGGGAGCATAGCCCCTCACCTGAGCTTGCTCCACCTGTGGGCCCCATTGGTCATGGTGAAGCCCCCTGTCTCCAGCTGCTGGATGTGCATGGCCAGGAGGCGAGCTGAGGGCAGCGTGGGCTGGGCCCGGAAGCGCCGTCCTTCCATCAGACACAGGCTGTCGCTCTTCAGGAAGACCTGGGGGCCCAGCCAGGGGTGTGGGGAGGGGGAGACGGATGAGAGGTCAGTCCAGGGCACTTAGCTCAGCCAGTCTGGGTTGGTGCTAGTACCCGCCCCTGCCCCCCGGCAAGGGGGCTACACAGCACTGATTTACATCCGATCCTCACTGTGCCTCGGATGATTGGATCGGGGTTGAAAGTCTGGATGTCTGAAGCCTGCAGGCGCCAAGGGAACGCGGACACACCCACCGGAAAGCTACACACTTCCTGCCACCAGAAATGGCAAACTTGTTTCCTGACTGACTCTCTCTGGGCTCCACAAAATAGCCGGGTGGCCCAGCTGCCCCATGGAGGCCAAGACCCAGGCTGCCCGGCTTCAGGGACCTGTTTCTGGTGTCGACTGAGGACACACGCCAGCCCTCCCGCCCCACAGAGAGCTGTCTGGGGCAGGAGCTGTGGGGCCTTGGCGGCAGTCTGCTCCCAGGGCCTCCTCCAGGGAGATGCCCAGCCTTCCAGTGTTTCCTCATTTATGATCTCAGGAGGCTGCAAGGAGGCCAGTGGGTCACTAAGCTCAGCTTGGTCCTCTGGGCATCTGTACCTGGTGCATGGCCCGCAGTCTGTGCCCTGTGGGGCGATGGGCAAGCCTGGGCAGCTCTGGGTGGGGGTGTGGGTGGCTGTGTGGTCTGGGGGCCGCGACGCAGGCTCTGCCTGGTGAGCCCCCCAGAGAGGTGCAGAGCATGTCTGCAGGGGACGCCCCAGGGGGACACATGCTTCCGGAAGCTCATGCACAGCACCAGTACCTCGACGGCCTTCAGCTCTTCCATGACCTCCGCTATCTTCGCGGGTAAAATTCTCCAGGCCTGAAATAGAAGCACAGGTGAGCCCCCTGCGGCCACGGTGCCCACACACCGCCCGTGGCCAGTGGCTCTCCAGGGTGACTCACAGGGGACTGCCTCACGGCCAGGTGCTCCAGGCCTCCCAGAATCTGCATGGCTGTCGCGAAGTTCCTCTGCTCGTAGCAAGATTTCGCAATCAGCAAAAATTTGGACAGCAAATTCACCTGCAGCTGAAACCAGAGAAGGACATGCTCAGGGTCCTCTGATTTAAGACAAGCTGGTAGAGGGCCTCTGGGGACCCGTCAGAGTAACCCAGCGCCAGGCACCGGGGCAGCGAGGGCCCCTCCACCTGTGTGGGAAGCAGGTGGTGAGTGGGCTCCGGTCCGGGGGGCAGTGGCCGTGACGGGGCAGGAGGACAGGCGTGACTTGAAAACACAAAACGGAAAGGCAAGTGCCCCATAAGCATAAAGATGTGAGAAGAAGGGGCGCCTGGGTGGCTCAGTCGTTAAGCGTCTGCCTTCGGCTCAGGTCATGATCCCGGGGTCCTGGGATCGAGCCCCGCATCGGGCTCCCTGCTCGGCGGGAAGCCTGCTTCTCCCTCTCCCACTCCCCCTGCTTATGTTCCCTCTCTCGCTGTGTCTCTCTTTGTCAAATAAATAAATAAAATCTTTAAAAAAAAAAAAAGATGTGAGAAGAAGTCAACCTCGCTCCTCAAAAGCCAAGTCACTCCCAAGACAAACCTCTGCTCTAGGCGCAGGACAAATGGGGGAGGGGGCACAGCTTCAGGACCGAAGGTCGCCCGGCTGGGAGGAGGGAGCCCATACCTCTCCTGGCAGCTTCTCATTTTCTGCAGGGCGGAGTCTACCGCTCCCCCGGTTTCAGAGCCTGACGGGTGGGGGTGGGGTGGCTTTGGTTCCACGGGTCAGCAGACTCGACAGCAACACCCCACGGGGTTTTCATTCCTAACGGGGCACACCCTTTCAGAGCTGTCTCACCCTAGGAACTGTCACCCGGGCCGGGCCACCCTTCAGGTGGGGACAGTGCCTGTGGGTCCCCACCACGTGCCTCTGCACGGGGCTTGACCTTGTCTGCACAGATTCCGATGCTCTCGAGGGTCACACAGATGGAAGCTCATTCACCCTGGTGGCCTCCCATTGTCCAGCTGCGTGCCTCTTAAAAGAGCTCGGAAAACATTTATTCGCTTATACTTTTTTTTTTTTTTTGAAGATTTATTTATTTGACAGAGAGAGAGACAGCGAGAGCAGGAACACAAGCAGGGGGCGTGGGAGAGGGAGAAGCAGGCTTCCGGCTGAGCAGGGAGCCCGATGTGGGGCTCGATCCCAGGACCCCGGGATCATGACCTGAGCCGAAGGCAGACGCTTAACGACTGAGCCACCCAGGAGCCCTACTCGCTTATACTTTTTAAGTTGACGTCCCAATTTTTTCTTCATGTATTTAAACAGATTCAAAATATGTACTTTCCAGCACTTTCAGATAAAACTGTTCCAACACATTTTTTGGGCGCCTGGGTGGCTCAGTTGGTTAAGCTACTGCCTTCGGCTCAGGTCATGATCCTGGAGTCCCGGGATCGAGTCCCGCATCGGGCTCCCTGCTCGGCGGGGAGTCTGCTTCTCCCTCTCCCGCTCCCCCCTCTTGTGCTTTCTCTCTCTCACTCTCTCTCTCAAATAAATAAATAAAATCTTTAAAAAAAACCAAAAAACAAAAAAAACCCTGTTCCATCACATTTTTGTTTTTTTAAAAAAATGTTTGTGGTAAAAAACGCATAATATAAAATCTACTCTTGAGCCGTTTTTAATACTCAGTAGTGTTAACTACACTCCCCTGCTTGTGTCACAGCTTAGAACTCTGTTTTGTGAAACTGAAACTGCAAGCATCAAACCCCTGCTCCCCATCCCCCGCCCCCAGCCCCTGGCGCCCAGCCTTCTACTTTCTGGCTGTGTGATTTCAACCACTCCAGGGGCCTCCTAGAGTGGAATCACGCAGTATTTGTCTTTGTGTGACTGGCTTGTTTCCCTGAGCGTAACGTCCTTTAGGTTCATCCGCGTTGTAGCCTGTATCAGGACTTCATTCCTTTTTAAGGCTGAATGATATTCCAGAGTACAACAGACGACATCTTGTTTATCCATTTATCTGTGGATGGACATTTGGGTTGCTTCTTTCTTTTCGCTGCTGTGTCCTATCGCTTGAAAGACTATCTGATTAAACTGAAATCCAGTTTTGCCTTCAAATCCACCATAATTCATCTAAAAAAAAAGTCAGCAAGCTTTTCTTTAAGGTGGCAAGCTTCACACCGTTTCTTTTTCTTCTTCACCTGTCTTTCCATTCGGTGCCCCCAAGGATCATCTGCATGACTGCACGGTTACCACCAAAGACAGTTAATGACTGCCCATTGTATTCTCTGGCTCAAAATCGAATTTTAGCCATTTTCTTGACCACAGTTTACAAATCTAAAAGTCTTCTGGATTGTTCTGATATTACAGTAAGTAACACACAATGTGTGAAACAATATATCATCAGAATGTGACAAACACCTTTGTCCAAGGTCCACGTGCAGTTTCATTAGAAACACGGCTCCCGGGGCGCCTGGGTGGCTCAGTTAGTAGAGCATGGGACTCTTGATCTTATCCGTTTGAGCCCCATGTTGGGTGTAGAGATTACTTAAAAATAAAACCTTCAAAAAAAAAAAAAGGGGCGCCTGGGTGGCTCAGTCGGTTGGGCGACTGCCTTCGGCTCAGGTCATGATCCTGGAGTCCTGGGATCGAGTCCCGCATCGGGCTCCCTGCTCGGCGGGGGGTCTGCTTCTCCCTCTGACTCTCCTCCCTCTCGTGCTGTCTCCCATTCTCTCTCTCAGATAAATAAATAAAATCTTAAAAAAAAAAAAAGAAACACGGCTCCCACTCTTTCTCCCGTTGGTTCCTGCATGTGGGTGTATTGCTCATTTGAATAATTCTGTCCTTTGCTTACAGGGATGTGGGAGCCCTTTCACGACAATGGAGGGAGTTCTGCCCCGGTGACGACATCATGAGCCCTTCCAAGCTGGGCGCCAACAACTGGGTGTGCACCTCTTGATCTGTTCCATTGTGCTGACCACGCAGGCCTCTAAATGTGTCATGCCTCTCTGTGTTGACCCGCTGGGCAGGGAACCTGCAGACTCAGGACACAGAGCCCATCTTCTCTCTTGGGCTGGGTGGGGGCCTGTCCTCCCTCTTTTTGGAGGCTCAGATGTAGGTATACTCCTGGGAAGCTGAGGTCCGTGAAGTGACTATTGACCGTCCTTGGTCGGTTCTCCTTGGAAGTCCTTGTGAAGCCCAACCGCACAAGCCCCTGTTTGAAGACCCTGATTTAGGGAAGCCACATCTTGATGTCACTCATGATATCAGTAATGTTGTGGATTAGAACAAAGTGGGTAAAGCCCAGGCTCCCTATTCCCACATCCTAGCAGAAATGAGGATGGGTCAGTCTGTTGGCTAACAAATCCCTAAAACTTGAAAATTCTCCCCCAAGGGGGAAAAAGTAGAAAACTCTGCATGTGTTAATGGGCCTTGGGTTGCCCTGTGGGTTTGGGGTGAGCGGAAACATGGGGGAACCTTAGAAAGACAAATTGCAGAGGCTGTTAATGCAGGAATAGACTTATCTTCACTTTGCTGCCTGACGAGGAGGTGGTGGCCTCTGCAGGCTCTGGGGCAGCTGGGGCGGAACAATGGTGTCCTCCCACCCGAGCGCCCCCTGTGAGGCTCTGCCCAGGGGCAGCGGTACAGGAGATCATGCTTGAGGAGACCTGTTATTTGGGCCAGAGTTTGCTTTAAGGGAGTGGCCGCCTGAGGAGTGGTGGGTGTCTCCCCATGGGAAGGGACTGTGTTATACAGGAGGAGCCCTCGTGGTCCCGACCGTCATTCCTCTGTGTGCCAGTGTGGCCACTTCATGTGTGCAGGACTCCAGTGACGCTCCCTCCCACTGCTGGCCTCAGGCGGCAAGAAACTGGAGGCCTTGGCAATAGGGTGTTGACTGGGTGGAGGTGCAGATGCACTAGGGACTGGGGGGCTCTGTCCTCCCTCAACCCTCCTGAGTGGGTGGGAACCTGGAGGGAGGCACTGGCTTTGAGCCAGGTGACTGTCCTTGGCCTGCCCAGTACCTGCCTAAAGCAGGTGAGTGAGTTCAGGCTGAGATACCCACAGTCCAGGCCAAGAGAGGCCCGAGAACAGCAAGAGCTTGACCTTGACTGCTCCTCTGACCTGTGTTTCGTTTATTCCACAGACTGGCTGAGAATACACACTGTACCGCCCGCAGGGGATGTGACAGTGATGGGGAATGTGACTAAGTTGGTTCCCACTCTCGGAGCGTTCAAGTTAGTGGGACACTTCCGAGTCACAATTCCCAGCCCCGGGCCTGGCTCAGGCAGGAGTGCGGAGGGAGCCCCCTAGGGATGCACTCTGAACCCTGAGTGTGAGCGTGAGAGTGTATGAGGGGCTGTGTGTGAGCAGGATGGTGTGAGTGTGGGAGAGAGAGGGCGTGTGTGTGACAGGGAGTGTGTGTCAGGGAATCTGTGAGAAGATCTATGTGGGTAACAGGGACTATTTAGGAGAGTTTCTGTGTGTCAGAGAGATTATGTATGTAAAAGCAATAGTGTGTGTGAGTGAGAGGGAGTGTGTCAGTGTAAGAGGGAGCACGTGCGTGAATGTGAGGG
>NW_025409587.1:0-13076 GCF_002201575.2 Neomonachus schauinslandi
TTCCTCAATTTCTTTCATGAGTATTTTATAGTTTTCTGAGTACAGATCCTTTGCCTCTTTGGTTAGATTTATTCCTAGGTATCTTATGGCTTTGGGTGCAATTGTAAATGGGATCGACTCCTTAATTTCTCTTTCTTCTGTCTTGTTGTTGGTGTATAGGAATGCCACTGATTTCTGTGCATTCATTTTATATCCTGCCACTTGACTGAATTCCTGTATGAGTTCTAGCAGTTTTGGGGTGGAGTCTTTTGGGTTTTCCACATAAAATATCATATCATCTGCAAAGAGTGAGAGTTTGACTTCTTCTTTGCTGATTTGGATGCCTTTGATTTCTTTTTGTTGTCTGATTGCTGTGGCTAGGACTTCTAATACTATGTTGAATAGCAGTGGTGATAGTGGACATCCCTGCCATGTTCCTGACCTTAGGGGGAAAGCTCTCCGTTTTTCCCCATTGAGAATGATATTTGCTGTAGGTTTTTCATAGATGGCTTTTATGATATTGAGGTATGTACCCTCTATCCTTATACTCTGAAGAGTTTTGATCAAGAAAGGATGCTGTACTTTGTCAAATGCTTTTTCTGCATCTATTGAGTGGATCATATGGTTCTTGTTCTTTCTTTTCTTAATGTATTGTATCACGTTGATTGATTTGCGGATGTTGAACCAACCTTGCAGCCCAGGGATAAATCCCACTTGGTTGTGGTGAATAATCCTTTTAATGTACTGTGGGATCCTATTGGCTAGTATTTTGGTGAGAATTTTTGCATCCATGTTCATCAAGGATATTGGTCTGTAATTCCCCTTTTTGATGGGGTCTTTGTCTGGTTTTGGGATCAAGGTAATGGTGGCCTCATAAAACGAGTTTGGAAGTTTTCCTTCCATTTCTATTTTTTGGAACAGTTTCAGAAGAATAGGTATTAATTCTTCTTGAAATGTTTGGTAGAATTCCCCTGGGAAGCCATCTGGCCCTGGGCTTTTGTTTGTTGGGAGATTTTGGATGACTGCTTCAATTTCCTTAGTGGTTATAGGTCTGTTCAGGTTTTCTATTTCTTCCTGGTTCAGTTTTGGTAGTTTATACACCTCTAGGAATGCATCCATTTCTTCCAGATTATCTAATTTTTGGCATATAGTTGCTCATAATATGTTCTTATAACTGTTTGTATTTCTTTGGTGTTGGTTGTGATCTCTCCTCTTTCATTCATGATTTTGTTGATTTGGGTCATTTCTCTTTTCTTTTTGATAAGTCTGGCCAGGGCTTTATCAATCTTGTTAATTCTTTCAAAGAACCAGCTCCTAGTTTCATTGATCTGTTCTTTTAGTTTCTATTTCATTGATTTCTGCTCTGATCTTCATTATTTCTCTTCTCCTGCTGGGTTTAGGCTTTGTTTGCTGTTCTTTCTCCAGCTCCTTTAGGTGTAGGGTTAGGTTGTGTATTTGAGACCTTTCTTGTTTCTTGAGAAAGGCTTGTGTTGCTATATACTTTCCTCTTAGGACCACCTTTGCTGCATCCCAAAGATTCTGAACAGTTGTGTTTTCATTTTCATTGGTTTCCATGAATTTTTTTAATTCTTCTTTAATTTCCCGGTTGACCCATTCCTTCTTCAGTAGGATGCTCTTTAGCCTCCATGTATTTGAGTTCTTTCTGACTTTCCTCTTGTGATTGAGTTCTAGCTTCAAAGCATTGTCATCTGAAAATATGCAGGGAATGATTTCAATCTTTTGGTACCAGTTGAGACCTGATTTGTGACCCAGGATGTGATCTATTCTGGAGAATGTTCCATGGGCACTAGAGAAGAATGTGTATTCTGTTGCTTTGGGATGGAATGTTCTGAATATGTCTGTGAAGTCCATTTGGTCCAGTCTGTCATTTAAAGTCTTTATTTCCTTGTTGATCTTTTGCTTAGATGATCTGTCCATTTTGGCACTGAGCAGTTTCTTACAAGGATAGGCTTCTAGTCTCCAAGGAAAAATAGAGAGTAGGTCACAGCTGAAAGGAAAAATCCAAATAAATAAGAAGATACTCGCCCACAAGACCTCAAGACTCATAAACTATGGTGGAAACCAGAAAAGATGTCCACAGACTGGAAAAAGATATTTGCAAAACACAGAACCAACACAGAAATATTATATAGGACACATATATTTAAGCCTCATACAAATGAGGGAAAGAAAATATAACCCAAATTATACATATTTTCAAAGGATACAACTGGTAATCCACAGAACATGAATACTAAGTTGTCAATAAATAGATGAAAAGATGTTCAACCCCTGTGATAATCAAAGACAACTACTACTTTATAATCATCTGATTGATAAAGCCAGTTTGAGAGTACCAAATGTTGACAAGAATGTGTTTGGAAATGGGAATTGCTGTATAATTCTAGTGAGTGTATAAATTGGGACATCTAATTTGAAAGAAATTTAGTAATATCCATAACGTTAAAGATGTGACTATCCAATAATTCAACAATTGTAGGTCTAGAAACAACTACACTTATTGAAATGGAGAAAGTTAGGATGTACACTACAGAATTGGCTGTAAGAGCAGGAAGAAAATGAACAATCCAATTGTCCCTCAGTAGGGAACTGATAAGTCAATGTGGCTTTCCTGCAGGGGAGACCAGTGAAGCTATTGAAATAACAGGTCCAAATTAACTTGCAATAAAAAATGTTGAAAAGTATACATATAAAACTATTAATATACATTTAAAAAGCAATTTCTGTTTTAAAAGTATACACATAGAGTACATAAATTTTATACACGTTATAGTATATGGTTACTATCACCCCTGGAGTACTGTGACTTGGTGACCTACACAGCATCCTCTTCATTTTATTGGTTACTAAGAAATGGAAGGAAAGGGAGCTGATGGGAATGTGGTGTTAAATTGCACATGTAAATCTTTTTTCCTAACTTGAAACAAAAGAATTAAAACATATGTAGACAAATGTTAAACCAGATTTGTCAAGTCCAGTTGTTACATAAGTCTCTGTCTGATACATAATGCTGTTTTCATTTGAAATATTACATAATTGATTATAATTTTAATTATTTAATGAGAGAAAAATTACTACAGAGTTTTAATTCTTCAATAAAAGCATTTGTGGCAGAAGAGTTAGTAATAGTTCATATAATTAAAGGGGGCGTTTTGTATAAAGGACTTCTTAACAGTGTCATTTCTTTTTTTTTTTTTTTTTTTTTTTTTTTTAAATATATTTATTTATTCATGAGAGACAGAGAGAGAGAGAGAGAAGCAGAGGGAGAAGCAGGCTCCCAAGGAGCAGGGAGCCCGATGTGGGACTCGATCCCAGGACCCCGGGATCATGACCTGAGCCGAAGGCAGACGCTTAACCATCTGAGCCACCCAGGCGCCCCAGTGTCATTTCTAAATAGTCATTATTTACATAGGCCATAGGTTTGTCAAAGATTATGGCTGTCTATTAATTACTTAGCATTCTAATAAATATTTTAATGCAGAATATTCTAATTCTAAATGTTAATATTAAAAAATAATATTTATGAAGTACCTAGAAAGTGCCACACATGATTTCAGAGTATCATATTTAATTTTAATAACACTTTTATGAATTACATCTTTCTTCCCTTTAATTTACAGACAGAAATATTTACACCTGCCTTTGTTCATATACAAGGGGGGAGTTTGAATCCAGGTTTCTATCACTCGAAGTTCTTATACTTTCCACAGCAAAGTAGTCCCCCATGTTATGACATAGATGGAAACACAATAGAATAAGAAATTAGATAAGTGGAGTGTGTTCAGTAGTTGTCTTCCCATAAGATACACATGCACCCAGAACCTCAGAATGTGACCTAATTTGGAATCAGGATCTTTGCAGATGCAATTAGCTAAGATTAAGTTATAAATCCAATCCAATGACTGGTATCCTCTTAAGAGAAGACACAGAGACACAAACACATGAGGAAGAATGCCAGGTGAAGACAGCGCAGAGAGTAAGATGATGCAGCTACAAGCCAAAGAATGTCAAGGATTGCCAGGAGCCACCAGAGGCTGGGTAGGGGCAAGGAAGGACGCATCCCTAGAGCCGTCAGAGGGAGCACAGCCCTGCCAATGCCTTATCTAGACTCCAGAACTGAGAGAAATTAAAATTCCCATTGTTTAAGAAGCTCAGTTTGTGGTACTTGGTTACAGGAGCCCTAGGACACTGATACAGGGGTAAATCTAAGACACTGAATATGTTGAAATCATATTTAATTTTCATAATATTTCTTTCTGTGACTTCCATCTTCCTTTCATTCAACTGATAGATGAACATAATTACCTACCTTTGTTCATGTACAAGGGGATGATTTGGATTAGGACTCTAGAAATCAAAAGTTCTTGCACTTTCTACTACAAAATAGTCATCCATGTTATGACATAGGTGGAAACATAATAGAATAAAGAATTAGATAAACAATTTAAGACAGTCATCCTAATGATTCTTTTT
The DNA here is from genome assembly GCF_002201575.2 of Neomonachus schauinslandi. NCBI lineage: Eukaryota > Metazoa > Chordata > Mammalia > Carnivora > Phocidae > Neomonachus > Neomonachus schauinslandi. The sequence continues at coordinate 4,474 of NW_025409587.1, forward strand.
TTTTAATTTTATTTTATTATGTTATGTTAATCACCATATATTACATCATTAGTTTTTGATGTAGTGTTCCATGATTCATTGTTTGCGTATAACACCCAGTGCTCCATTCAATATGTGTCCTCTTTAATACCCATCACAAGGCTAACCCATCCCCCTAGCCCCCTCCCCTCTAGAACCCTCAGTTTGTTTCTCAGAGTTCATAGTCTCTCATGGTTCATCTCCCCCTACAATTCCCCTCCTTCATTTTTCCATTCCTATTTTTTTTTCAAAGAAATAGAACAAATAATCCTAAAATTTGTATGGAACCAGAAAAGACCCCGAATACCCAGAGGAATGTTGAATAAGAAAAGCAAAGCTGGTGGCATCACAATTCCGGACTTCAAGCTCTATTACAAAGCTCTAATCATCAAGACAGTGTGGTACTGGCACAAAAACAGACACATAGATCAATGGAACAGCATAGAGAGCCCAGAAATGGACCCTCAGCTCTATGGTCAACTAATCTTCAACAAAGCAGGAAAGAATGTCCAGTGGAAAAAAGACAGTCTCTTCAACAAATGGTGTTGGGAAAATTGGACAGCCACATGCAGAAGAATGAAACTGGACCATTTCCTTATACCATCCTAATGATTCTTAATGGGTAATAAAGATGACAGCTATTAGTGAGATTTATGAAAGAAATGTTTTATCCAATTCCTGGATTGGATATAAATAAAAAGCCAAATTCTAACAACATTCCTTAGAATTTTTTTATTGCATGAATTTTAAGATGTGATTTACTGGTATTTTATGAAGTTTAGGGCATCTATTGAGTGCTAAGCTTGGCCTGGAATTTTCCTTCCTTGTATTATTATTTTCAGCATTTGGTAGCAAGATTATAGCAGTCTCATAAAATGATAGAGTTGCCTCCTTTTTTATTCTCTGGAAAAGTTTGTATAAGAATGCAATTATTAACAGACCTATAAATACAGAGAACAAACTGATGGTTGCCAGAAGGAAAGGAGGTAATAGGATGGGCAAAATGGGTGAAGGGAAGAGGGAGGTACAGGCTTCTAGTTATGGAATGAATAAGTCACGGGCTGAAAGACACAGCATAGGGGATATAATCAATGGTATTGTAATAGCAATGTATGGGGACAGACGGGGTAGCTACACTTGTGGGGAGCACAACAAAGTGCATAGACTTATCAAATCAGTATGTTGTACACCTGTAACTAATGTGACATACTGTGCCAACTATATTTCAATTAAAATTCAATTAAAAAATGCAATTATTTGTTCCATGAAAGTTTAGTAGAATTCTGTACTAAAACAATGGGGCTTTGTATTATCTGTGAGAGTAGATTTTTAACTACTCAGTTTATTTAATGCGTATAGGTCTTTCTATAAGACTTATATTTTTACTTTCTACTGTTTTTCAAATAAGTTTATTAGTTACATTTTTCTAGGAAATTTGTCTATTTAATCTAACTTAACTATTAACTTATTCACAGTAGTCTCTTAACAGTTTTAATCTCCATTACAACTATAATTATGCTTTCTTTTTCATTTTCAGTATTATTTATTTATGCTTTTTCTTCTTCTTGAGCAATCACGCCAAATTTTGTGCATCCATTTTTCCCCCAAAAGAACCAATTTCTGACTTTACTATTTCTTTGGAGTTAACTATTTGAGTTCTATTACATTAATTTCTGTTTTTGCTTTAATTATTTTATTGCTTCTACTTTGTTTTTTTCCTTCTTAAATTGTGTGCTTACCTCATTAATTGTTATTTCCTCTTTTCTAAGTATATAAAACTATAAATTTCCCTTGAAATACTCTACAGATATCTCCAAGATATCCTTTGTAAGGCATTGTGTGAGGTATGTGAAAGATATTTCAACATAACAGATTTTCCAATTTCAATTTTTTTTTTAAGATTCCAAGATTCTGTTCCCTGCTTTCTGACTTAATTGCACTGTGATCAGAGAACATGGTTAAAATGATACCACTCCTGAGAAATATTTAGACTTACTTTTTGGACACAGTAAAGTTCAGTGGTCAGTTTTCATAAATGTTTAATGCACATGTGAAAAAATACATATTTCCTAACTATTAGGTAACGATTTCTATATAGTTTCATGAGATCAGGCATTTTAGTTTGGCTGTTCACATTTTTTGGTCTATGTGTCTGTTGGCCACTTGGATGTCTTCTTTGGAAAAATGTCTGTTCATTTCTTCTGCCCATTTCTGGATTGGATTCTTTGTTCTTTGGGTGTTGAGTTTGATGAGTTCTTTATAGATTTTGGATACTAGCCTTTATCTGATATGTCATTTGCAAATATCTTCTCCCATTCTGTCGGTTGTCTTTTGGTTTTGTTGACTGTTTCTTTTGCTGTGCAAAAGCTTTTTATCTTGATGAAGTCCCAATAGTTCATTTTTGTCCCTGCTTCCCTTGCCTTTGGCGATGTTTCTAGGAAGAAGTTGCTTCAGCTGAGGTCAAAGAGGTTGCTGCCTGTGTTCTCCTTTAGGATTTTGATGGACTCCTGTCTCACATTTAGGTCTCTCAACCATTTGGAGTCTATTTTTGTGTGTGGTGTAAGGAAATGGTCCAGATTCATTCTTCTGCATGTGGCTGTCCAATTTTCCCAACACCATTTGTTGAAGAGACTGTCTTTTTCCATTGGGCATTCTTTTCTGCTTTGTCAAAGATTAGTTGACCGTAGAGTTGAGGGTCCATTCAGCATCAGGGAAATCCAAATCAAAACCTCAATGAGATATCACCTCACACCAGTCAGAATGGCTAAAATTAACAAGTCAGGAAAGGACAGATGTTGGCGGGAATGCAGAGAAAGGGGAACCCTCCTACACTATTGGTGGGAATGCAAGCTGGTGCAGCCACTCTGGAAAACAGTATGGACGTTCTTCCAAAAGTTGAAAATAGAGCTACCATATGATCTAGCAATTGCACTACTGGGTATTTACCCCAAAGATACAAATGTAGGGACCCGAAGGGGTAGGTGCACCCCAATGTTTATAGCAGCAATGTCCACAATAGCCAAACTGTGGAAAGAGACAAGATGTCCATTGACAGATGAATGGATAAAGATGTGGTATATATATACAATGGGATATTATGCAGCCATCAAAAGGAATGAAATCTTGCCATTTGCAACCATGTGGATGGAACTGGAAGGTGTTATGCTGAGTGAAATAAGTCAATCAGAGAAAGACATATATCATATGACCTCACTGATATGAGGAATTCTTAATCTCAGGAAACAAACTGAGGGCTGCTGGAGTTGGGGGGGGGAGGGATGGAGTGGCTGGGTGATAGACACTGGGGAGGGTATGTGCTATAGTGAGCACGGTGAATTGTGCAAGACTGTGGAATCACATATCTGTACCTCTGAAACAAATAATGCAATATATGTTCAGAAAAGAAAAAGAGGGGGGCAGAGCAAGATGGCAGAGGAGTAGGAGACCTGGATTTCGTCTCCTCTCAGGAATTCAGCTGGATAGGGATCAAACCATTCTGAACACCTACAAACTCAACAGGAGATCGAAGAAAAGAAGAGCAACAACTCTCTCATCAGAAAAGCGACCACTTTCTGGAAGGTAGGACATGCAGAGAAGTGAATCCGAGGCGATATTCGGGAGGATAGACGGCGGGGGAGGGGCCTCCGTTGGCCGCTTCTGGCAAGTGATAGAGCCGCGGAGCACAAAATCGGAACTTTTAAAAGTCTGCTCCGCCGAGGTACGTCACTCTGGTGGCTAAGCGGGGGGTGGAACCCTCCGGGACAGTGTGGTCTCAGGACCCTTGGGGTCACAGAAAGACCGGGGGTGTCTGAGTGTGGCAGAGCTCCCAGGTAACGGAGCAGGGAAGCCAGCTGCAGAGGCGGAGCCCATGCGCGGGCTCTCAGCCTGGGGTTGCTATAAACCGTGATCCGCGGCACAGTCGGGCCACTGCTCCTCCAGCAGGGACCCAACAAGCGGCAGATCCGGGGAGACTCCCCTTCCTCCCCTGGGAGGAGCGGTGCAGGAGTGCACCGCAGGGATCTGCTGGGTTTGGAGACTCCACCCGGGGTCGGGTGCCAGAGATAGAAACGCACGGTCACAGGCCGGGTGAGCACGGAGTGCAGCTGGAGACCGGGGAGATGGGAGTGACTGACGGCTTTTCTCTGGGGGCTCACTGAGAAGTGGGGCCCTGAGTTCTCGGCTGCTCCAGGGCAGAGATTGGGAGGCCGCCATTTTCACTCTCCGCCTCCAAAGCTGTACGGAAAGCTCGCATGGAACAAAAGCTCCGGAGAGCAAACCTGAGCAGATTACATAGCCGGGAGGGGGCAAGGGCAGGGCAGGGCAATTCCCAAAACCACGGCAACAGGCGCCTCCCCAGAAGATCAGCGAGAACAGCCAGCCAAGACCAAGTTTACCGATCAATGAGAACGGCAGAACTCCAGCGCTAGGGGAATACTGCACATAGAATTCATGGCTTTTTTACCATGATTCTTTAGTCTTTCAAAGTTAATTTTTTTTAACTGTCTTTTTTTCTTTTTTTTCTTTTTGAATTTTTCTTTTTCCCTTTTTCAACCAACATCTTATCAATCCCTTTAAAAAAAAATTTTTACTTTTCTTTTTTTAGAGTCATATTCTATCCCTTCATAGTAGTTACCCTTATTTTTGACTTATATATATAAGTTGTTCTCTCTTTAAAATTTTGAGATAGTTTCTTCTAACAGATCAAAATATACCCTAAATCTCTAGTATATGGTGTTTTCCATTCCCCTGCCTGATCACATCCTCTCCCTTTTTTTTTCTTTTTTCTTTTTTTAAATCCTCTTCTTTCTTTTCTCAAACAACTTCTTATCAATTCCTTTTATAAAATTTTTTATAATTTCCATCTTTACAGTCATATTCCATCCCTTCATCATATCAACCCTTATTTTTGTACATATATAAGTTTTTCTTTCTTTAAAATTTTGGGAGGCACTTTCTTCTAAAAGACCAAAATACACCCCAAATCTAGTGTGTGGCACTGATCTATATACCAGCCTGATCATATTTGATCACATTCTGTTTTTTGTTGTTGTTGTTGTTTTGTTTTATTTGTTTTTGTTTTTATCTTTATCTTTTTCTTTTTCTTTTTTCTCTCTTTCCCTTTCTTTTCCCACTGCTTCAGGTCTTTTCTGATTTGTTTAGAGTATATTTTCTGGGGACATTGTTACTCTGCTAGCATTTTGTTCTCTCATTAATATATTCTCCTCTGCATAAAATGAAAAGATGGAAAAAATCACCTCAACAAAAAGAACAAGAGGTAGTACCGACTGCCAGGGACCTACTAAATACAGACATTAGTACGATGTCAGATCTAGAGTTCAGAATCATCACTTTAAAGATACTAGCTGGGCTTGAAAAAATTATGGAAGTTATTAGAGAAACCCTTTCTGGAGAAGTAAAAGAACTAAAATCCAACCAAGTAGAAATCAAAAAGGCTATTAATGAGGTGTAATCAAAAATGGGGGCACTAACTGCTAGAATAAATGAGGCAGAAGAGAGAATCAGTAATATAGAAGATGAAATGATGGAAAATAAAGAAGCTGAGAAAAAGAGAGATAAACAACTACTGGATCACAAGGTCAGAATTCGAGAGATAAGCGATACCATAAGACGAAACAACATTAGAATAATTGGGATCCCAGAAGAAGAAGAAAGAGAGAGAGGGGCAGAAGGTATAATGGAGCAAATTATAGCAGAGAACTTCCCTAATTTGGGGAAGGAAACAGGCATGAAAATCCAGGAAGCACAGAGAACCCCTCTCAAGTCAATAAAAATAGGTCAACACCCAGACATCTAATAGTAAAACTTACGAGTCTCAGAGACAAGGAGAAAATCCTGAAAGCAGCTCGGGAGAAGAGATATGTAACCTACAAGGGTAGAAACATTAGATTGGCAACAGACCTATCCACAGAGACCTGGCAGGCCAGAAAGGACTGGCAGGATATATTCAGAGCACTAAATGAGAAAAATATGCAGCCAAGAATACTCTATCCAGCTAGGCTGTCATTGAAAATTGAAGGAGAGATAAAAAGCTTCCAGGACAAACAAAAACTAAAGGAATTTGCAAACACAAAACCAGCCCTACAGGAAATCTTGAAAGGGGTCCTCTAAGCAAAGAGAGAGCCTAAAGCAATATAGACCAGAAAGGAACACAGACAATATGCGTTAAAGTCACCTTACAGGCAATACAATGGCACTAAATTCCTATCTTTCAATAGTTACCCTGAATGTAAATGGGCTAAATGCCCCAATCAAAAGACACAGGCTATCACACTGGATTAAAAAAGAAGACCCATCGGTATGCTGTCTGTAAGAGACTCATTTTAGACCCAAAGACACCCCCAGATTGAAAATGAGGGGGTGGAAAACCATTTACCATGCTAATGGACACCAAAAGAAAGCTGGGGTGGCAATCCTTATATCAGACAAATTAGATTTTAAACCAAAGACTCTAATAAGAGATGAGGAAGGACACTATATCCTATTTAAAGGGTCTATCCAACAAAAAGATCTAACAATTGTAAATATCTATGCCCCTAACATGGGAGCAGCCAATTATATAAGGCAATTAATAACAAAAGCAAGGAAACACATCAACAACAATACAATAATAGTGGGGGACTTTAACACCCCCCTCACTGAAATGGACAGATCGTCTAAGCAAAAGATCAACAAGGAAATAAAGACTTTAAATGACACACTGGACCAAATGGACTTCACAGACATATTCAGAACATTCCATCCCAAAGCAAAGGAGTACACATTCTTCTCTAGTGCCCATGGAACATTCTCCAGAATAGATCACATCCTAGGTCACAAATCAGGTCTCAACTGGTACCAAAAGATTGGGATCATTCCCTGCCTATTTTCGGACCACAATGCTTTGAAACTAGAACTCAATCACAAGAGGAAAGTCAGAAAGAACTCAAATACATGGAGGCTAAAGAGCATCCTATTAAGGAATGAATGGGTCCACCAGGAAATTAAAGAAGAATTTAAAAAATTCATGGAACCCAATGAAAATGAAAACACAACTATTCAAAATCTTTGGGATGCAGCAAAGGCAGTCCTAAGAGGAAAGTATATAGCAATACAAGCCTTTCTCAAGAAACAAGAAAGGTCTCAAGTACACAACCTAACCCTACACCTAAAGGAGCTGGAGAAAGAACAGCAAATAAAGCCTAAACCCAGCAGGAGAAGAGAAATAATGAAGATCAGAGCAGAAATCAATGAAATAGAAACTAAAAGAACAGTAGAACAGACCAACGAAACTAGGAGCTGGTTCTTTGAAAGAATTAACAAGATGGATAAACCCCTGGCCAGACTTATCAAAAAGAGAAGAGAAATGACCCAAATCAACAAAATCATGAATGAAAGAGGAGAGATCACAACCAGCAACAAAGAAATACAAACAATTATAAGAACATATTATGAGCAACTCTATGCCAGCAAATTAGATAACCTGGATGAAATGGATGCATTCCTAGAGGTGTATCAACTACCAAAACTGAACCAGGAAGAAATAGAAAACCTGAACAGACCTATAACCACTAAGGAAATTGAAGCAGTCATCGAAAATCTCCCAAAAAACAAAAGCCCAGGCCCAGATGGCTTCCCAGGGGAATTCTACCAAACATTTCAAGAAGAATTAATACCTATTTTTCTGAAACTGTTCCAAAAAATGGAAATGGAAAGAAAACTTCCAAACTCGTTTTATGAGGCCAGCAATACCTTGATCCCAAAACCAGACAAAGACCCCATCAAAAAGGAGAATTACAGACCAATATCCCTGATGAACATGGATACAAAAATTCTCACCAAAATACTAGCCAATAGGATCCAACAGTACATTAAAAGGATTATTCACCATGACCAAGTGGGATTTTTCCCTGGGCTCAAATGTTGTTCAACATCCGCAAATCAATCAATGTGATACAATACATTAAGAAAAGAAAGAACAAGAATCATATGATCCTCTCAATAGATGCAGAAAAATCTTTTGACAAAGTACAGCATCCTTTCTTGATCAAAACTCTTCAGAGTATAGGGATAGAGGGTACATACCTCAATATCATAAAAGCCATCTATGAAAAACCTACAGCAAATATCATTCTCAATGGGGAAAAGCTGAGAGCTTTCCCCCTAAGGTCAGGAACATAGCAGGGATGTCCACTATCACCACTGCTATTCAATGTAGTATTGGAAGTCCTAGCCACAGCAATCAGACAACAAAAAGAAATCAAAGGCATCCAAATTGGCAAAGAAGAAGTCAAACTCTCACTCTTTGCAGATGATATGATACTTTATGTGGAAAACTCAAAAGACTCCACCCCAAAACTGCTAGAACTCATACAGGAATTCAGTAAAGTGGCAGGATATAAAATCAATGCACAGAAGTCAGTGTCATTCCTATACACCAACAACAACAAGAAGAAAGAGAAATTAAGGAGTCGATACCATTTACAATTGCACCCAAAGCCATAGGATACCTAGGAATAAATCTAACCAAAGAGACAAAGAATCTGTACTCAGAAAACTATAAAATACTCATGAAAGAAATTGAGGAA
>NW_025409588.1:0-6959 GCF_002201575.2 Neomonachus schauinslandi
CTCAGTAAACTTGCAGGATATAAAATCAATATACAATAATACACTAATGATGAAGTATCAGAAAGAGAAATTAAGAAAATAATCCATTTACAATAATATCTAATGCATGAATACTCAGGAAAAATTTAGTCATGGAGGTGAAAGAGCTCCACACTAAAAGTTATAAGAAATTGATCAACAGAATTTGAAAAAGACACAGATAAATGAAGAGAACCTATGTTCTTTGGTTGTAAGAATTTGTTGTTAAAATTAATTAATATAATATTTAAGTTAAGGATTATTTGTTACAATATTCATCCACCAAAAGCTATATTCAGATTGCATGCAATTCCTTCAAGATTTCAATGCATTCGTCAAAGAAATAGGAAAAAAAATCCTAAAATTCATAGGGAACACAAAGACTCCTAATATCTAAAGCACTCTGAAAAAAAACAAAGCTGGAGGAGTCACAGTCTGAATTAAAAATCAATTATAAAAGAAGTAGCAATCAAAACAATGTAGTACTAGATTTAAAAAATGGACACATAGACAATGAAACCAAACAGAGATCCAAGAAATAAAGCCACAGATATACTTAAAATCAATCATTTACAAGGGTGAAAAGGATATACAAATGGAGAAAAATATTCTCTTCAAAATTGGTGATTGGAAAACTGAATATCCACATGTAAAAGAAAGAAACTAGACTTTTAGCTCACATTACTCATAAAAATTAAATTGAAATGGATTAAAGAATTAACTGTAAGATTTGAAACTGTAAAGCTCTTGGAAGAAAACATAGTGAAATACCTCTTCGGCATTTGTCTTGATGACATATTTTTGATATGACAGCAAAGTGCAGGCAACAAAAACAAAACAAAAATAAACAAGTGAGGTTATGTGAACCTAAAAGGATTCTACAAAGTAATGGAAACAACCAAGAGAAGTAAAAGGCAACCTATGGAATAAGAAAACATTTGCAAACCATCAACTAATAAGGGGTTAATATACAAACTATATGAGGAACAAACAAGCTCTATGGAAAAACACAAATAACAACTTAAAAAAAAGACAATTTAAAACAGAAAATATGGCATACCAAAATCTATGGGATACAGCAAAAGTGGTTCTAATGGAATTTAATAGCAACACAGGCTTGTAACAAACAAAAACAATGAATGCCCCCCAAATATATATGTATTTTCTAGTTTCTTTATATATATATATATATATATATATATATATATATATATATATATATGAACAAACAAAGGAAAAAGTTAGTTGAAGGAAATAAATAATGAGGATCTGATTGGAAATAAATACAATAGATAATAAAAAGAAAATAAAGGTCACCTGGCTGGCTAAGTCAGTGGAATGTGTAACTTTTGATCCCAGGTTTGTGCCGCATGTTTGAACCCCATGTTGGGTGACCCCATGTTGGAGCCCCATGTTGGGTGTAGAGATTACTTAAAAATAAAATATTTTTTTAATAAGAGAAAATACAAAAAAGTCAGTGAAGCTAAGAGCTGCTTCTTTTATAAGGTAAACAAAATTAACAAACCTTTACCTAGACTCAAGAAGAATAAAACCATTCCAATAATTAACATCAGGAATGCAAAAGAAAGCACAAATGATGCCACAGAAATACAAAGTATCATAAGAGACTACCTAGAAGATTTATATACCGATAAATTAGACAACCTAGAAAGATGGATAAATCCCTAGAAATTTACAATCTTCCCAGAATGAATCATGAAGAAATAGAAAATCTGAATTTGCATTTTACTAATAAGGAGATTGAATTAGTAATCAAAAACCTCCCCGCAAACAAAAGTTCGATAGATGGCTTTACTAGTGAATTCTATGAACATTCAAGAATATCTAATAGTTATACTTCTCAAAATCTTCCAAAAACTCAGAGCAGTTGGAATGTTTCCAAGCTCATTTTACAAGGCTAGCATTACCCAGATACCAAAACCAGGCAAGGACACCACAGGAGAAAAAAAAGAAAAGAAAAGAAAAGAAAAGAAAATAATATATGTGAACTATTATTTTATATTATATCATGTATGATATATATGATGCATGATATAATATTTTATATATATTATATATATTATTTATATATTTTATATTATATATGTTTATATTTATATATCACAGATGAACATAGATGCAAATATCCTCAACAAAATACTAGCAAACTGAATTCAAGAGTACATTAAAAGAGTCATAGACCATGTTCAAGTGGTATTTATTCCAGGGAGGCAAGGATGATTCGACCTATATAAATCAGTCAATGTGATAGATCACAGATACAAAATTAAAGATAAAAACCATTGATTATCTCAATAAACTTAGAAAAAAAACTGAAAATAATTTGACATCTGTTTATTATAATTCTCAACAAAGTGTGTTTAGAGGAGAAGTACATCAACATAATAGAGGCCATTTATGACAAACCAACTGCTAAAATAAAATGGTGAAGAGCTGAGAGTTTTTACTCTCATATTAGGAACAAGACAAGAATACCCACAATCCCCACTGTTAGTCAACATAACATTAGAAGCCCTAGCTGAAGCAATTAGATTTTTTTTTTAGAAAGGTAATATAAAAGGCATTGGCAAATCAGCAAGGAGGAAGCAGTGCTATCATTTGCAGATGATATGATAGTATATATATAGAAACTGTGAATGGCTACCAGACACTGTTAGAACTAATAAAAAAGTTCAGTAATGTTACAACGTATAAAATTAATATATAAAAATCTATTCTGCTTTTTTCAAAGATTTATTTATTTGAGAGCAATTGAATGAGCAAGAGATAGAGCCCAAGCCAGGGGAGGGGCAGAGAAGTAGACTCCCTGCTGAGCAGGGAACCTGATGCGGGACTCAATCCCAAGACTCCAGGATCATGACCTGAGCTGAAGGCAAACCCTTAATCCACTGAGCCACCCAGGTGACCTTTATTCTGTTTTTATACAATAATAATGAGCTTTTAGAAAGAGAAATCAAGAAAATCCCATTGGTAAGCATATCAAAATGAATAAAATATCAAGAAATAATTTTTCAAGGAATAAATTTAAGCAAGGAGGTAAAAGACTTGTACATTGGAAACTATAAGATATTGATGTAAATAGATAAATGACGAATGGAAAGAAATTTCATGTTCATAGATTGGTAGAATTGATATTGTTAAAATGCCCATACTACTCAAAGAAATCTACAGGTTAGTACCTCTGGTGAGGCAACAACGAGATTCAGTAAAATCCCTACCAATATGCCAATCACATTTTTCACAGAAAAGTAAAACAAATAATTCTAAAATTTGCATGGAAACACAAAAGACCTCAAATAGGCAAAACAATCTTGAGAAAAAGAAAAAAGTGAGACATATGCACCCTGATTTCAATGTATAATACAAACTATACCGTTCAAATCAGTATGGTATTGACATGAAAACAGACACATAGATCAATGGGACAGAATAGACAACCCAGAAATAAACTCACACATATATGTTTGATTAATTTACACAAAGAGGACAAGAATATACATTAAGGAAAGGACTGTCTCTTCAGTAAATCATGGTGGGAAAACTGGTCAACTATATGCAAAGTACTAAAACTAGATTGCTAGTTTATATCACACGCAAAAATCAAACTAAAATGTATTAAAGACCTAAATGTAAGACCTTTTTTGTTTTGTTTTATTTAAAACTTATAGAAGAAAACATAGGTAGAATTCTCCTTGACATTGGTCCTAGAGATGCTATTTTGGATATGATTTCAAACGCAAGGGAAACAAAATAAAATATAAACATATGGGTCTGCATCAAACTAAGAAGCTTTCCTGCACAGCAAAAGAAAGCATTAACAACATGGAAAGCAACCTAAGGAATGGAAGGAGATAGTCTCAAAAATATATCTGATGAGGGGTTAATATTCAATGTGTACAAAGAACTCATACAAACTATTAACAAAACAATCTGATTTAAAAATGGTCAGTAGAGAGGCACCTGGCTGGCTCAGTTGGTTAAGCATCTACCTTTGGTTCAGGCATAATCTCGGGGTCCTGGGATTGAACCCTGTGCTGGGCTCCCCATTCAGCGGGGAGTCTGCTTGTCCTCCTTCTGCCCTTCGCTCCCTTGTGTGCATGACAAATGTAATAAAATTTCTATTATAGGAGTCCCAGAAGAAGAGGAGAGAGAAAGGGGGGCAGAAAATTCATCTGAAGAAATAATAGCTGAAAACTTCCTTAAAGTGGGAAAGGATACAGACATCTAGATTCAGGAGGCAGAGAGCTCCCACCAAAATCAACAAAACATATTGTAATCAAGACATATTGTGAATAAATTTGCAAAACATAGCAATTTAAAAAATCTTAAAAGCAGCAAGACAAAAGAGGTCATTAACTTACAAAGGAAGACCCATAACTCTAGCTGCAGATTTTTCAACAGAAACATGGCAAGCCAAAAGGAAGTGGTATGATATATTCAAAGTACTGAATGGGAAAAATCTGCAGCGAAGAATACTGTACACAGGAAGACAGTCATTCAGACTAGAAAGACAAATAAAGAGTTTCCAAGAAAAACAAAAACTAAAGAAGTACCTGACAACTAAACCAGCCCTTCAAGAAATAGTAAAGGGGACTCTGAGTGGACAGGAGAGACCAAAAGTGTCAAAGACAATAATAGATCAGAGAAAACCTCCAGAAAAAAAAAATACAAAAGAAGTAATGAAATGGCTATAAATACATATCAATAATGACTTTGAATGTAAATGGATAAAGGCTCCAATCAAAAGACATAGGTTGTCAGAATGGATAATAAAACAAAACCCATGTATATGCTGACTACAAAAGACTAATTTAGATCCAAAGACACCTGCAGATAGAGAATGAAAGGATAGAGAAATACTTACCAAGCACCTGGATATCAGAAGAAAACCAGAGTAGTAACACAGATCTTGGACAATTAGAATTTATATCAAAGAATGTAACCAGAGATAAAGAAGCGTACTATATTATAATAAAGGGGACAATAAACAAGAAGACCTAACAATTGTAACTATTTATGCACTCAACATGGGAGCAACAAATATATAAAATAATTAATAACATACTTAAGGAACTAATTTAATAATAACAAAATAATAGTAGGGATTATAACACCTAATTTATATTGTGGAGAGATCAGCCACAGATAGATAATAAATAGATGATAGATGATAGATAGATATAGATAGATAGACAGATAATAGATAGATGATAGATGATCAGCCATACAAAAGAATTATTCAGCCATAAATAAAAAATACAATTTTGTCATTTGCAACAACATGGATGGAGCCAGAGAGTATTTTGCTAAATGAAGTAAGTCAAAGACAAATACCATATGATTTCACTCATACGTGGAATTTAATAAACAAAACAAATAAGCAAAGGGAAAAAATAGAGAAAGAAAACAAGAAACAGACTCTTAACTCTAGAGAAACAAACTGATGGTTCCTAGAGTGAGGTTGGAGGGGCAATGGATAAAATAGGTGACGGGGATTAAGGAGTGCACTTAAGATGAGCATTAGGTGATGTATGGAAGTGTTGAATCACTATGCTGTACATCTGACACTAATATAACACTCTATGTCAATTATATTACCTCATTAACATATAGCTGTCATAATAATGATGTGTAAGAACAGTAAATTAACTATGCTTTGTTACATTTACTTTTTTTAAGATTTTATTTATTTATTTATTTATTTATTTATTTATTTATTTATTTATTTGGGAGAGAGTCAGAGAGCATGAGCGGGGGAAGAGCAGAGGAAGAGGGACAAGCAGATTCCAAGCTGAGCATGGAGCCTGATAGGGGGCTGATCCCATGACCCTGAGATCGTGACCTGAGCTGAAATCAAGAGTCAGAAGCTCAACCTGCTGCCACTCAGGTGCCCCTTGTTACTTTTACTTTCATATTTAGTTTATCAATAATCATTTAATTGACTTATGAACCTATCAGGAATAAAAATAAGCATAATCGCTCATATAAAACAATTCCATCTTTTTATCTGCCTCTCTGTAGTACGCTGTCTGTGGGATAAGAAGGTTCATTCGTTGACTCCACAAACACCCAGGAGACTCTCCATGCTGCAGCAAGTGAGGTCAGCCTAGTGGCCTTCTCTAACGCTGGTATCTAATGTAAGAGGCAGACCACACACAGTTCCCTGAACAGACAATATGCTCTCAGGCTTTGAAAAATGGGAATAAAATATGCTAAGAATAGAAGGTATAATGGGGAAGGGTTCAGAAAGGCAGGATTTTTTCTCTTTAACAAATGTTTCATCTCACTTTATTTAATCCATCTGAAATAGACTATCTCCCTTCTGTCTCTGACACCAGGATTTTTTCTGCTCTATCCTGAGGAATGCCTGTCTGTCTCAATGCCCCCACCCCTCTCCACACAAACAGTTTCCTCCTGTTCCCTTCATTTCCCTCCCCAGCTGTCCTCTGGGAATATGGCAGCCCATGTCACCCATCAAAGAGTAGCTATTTTCTCCTCCAGAAGCTACACGACACAGGATTCCAACGGGGTAGGTGTCCTCCCTGCTTTTCCTTGGTCCTCCCAAATCATTTATCCCCCTTGTCCTTGCAAACTCTCAGCTACTTTAAAGCAAATTTCTGGATCGGGGCATCACACCATGCCTCTGTCATTCTGGAAGCAGTGACATTGAGGCCGATATGCGAATGGTGTGGGCAATGGCTAGGCACCAATGAGGAGGGGCCTCATGGTAGCCTCTGGGGAGCAAGTGAGCCCAGTGTGTTAGGTGTGAAGTAATACATCAACAAGGCTCTGTCCTCGGTGGTATGAAATTGGTAACATTAATGAAGTGAGAGAAGAGGGCCCTTGGGAGACATTAGGGGCTAGGGAAGGAAGAGATGAGTAGGTCACATTCAGGGTGCATAGAGCAAACATAAACTCAG
>NW_025409588.1:7059-13074 GCF_002201575.2 Neomonachus schauinslandi
CAGAGCTGCCCAGTTCTATACAAGAAAGAGAAGCAAGGAAGAATGGTCTAAAGAGAGCACAGAGGACTCCATGGAAGGATATGTTTACATCAACCCCTAGATTTTGGGAGACTTTAAAGGGGTTAGAAATGGTGGGGAAGACTGTTTCTGTGGAAGAAAGAATATGAGTGTGGCAAAGATGCAAGAAAGACAATGTCATGTAAATATAATTACTTTAGTTTCAGTGGAAATGGGAACTAGAGATGGGGAGATTTTATGTTGTTGCTTGGTTGTCTGATTATTATTTTTAACGTATATAGAATGGAATGTGCATTCAGTGTAATCTAGCAGATTTTCTGCATGCTCAAAACAGTGTTCCAGATAGAATAAACTAGACTAGACAAAAAGTGTACTCATAGGGGGAGAAACTGGAGGCAGACATTTACTTGAATTATCTTTACAATATTATAATTCTTTGAAATTCTATGTCGTAAAAGGATGTGTTATGCATTTTGAATAAAACACACTGGAATTATCCTAGATCCATTATCCAAAAAAAGGTATGACCCAATACGAATGCTAAGGAGAGCAAGAACACATCACGGAAAGGTCTTGCCTTTTCCCTTCCCAAATTATTTTTTTAACAATTTGGTGAGTTACTTTTCATTAATACTCACACATTATTGTGAATAATAAATTGGCTCCTAAATTCCCGGGTTTTATTTCCTGTACAGATCTTCCAGAAAGAATGCAGGACCACACATCATCACCTGTAGATGTAACTCACAGGCCAAAGGAGTGAGAAAAGTGTGCTTCCAGTCCCAAAACTCTGCCATTGTCATTGTCTGAAACTGACTTCATCGGCCACACTCTTCTGACTTCAAAAAGAGCTGTGAAGTGTGTCATCGTATGTGGACAGTACTGAACCCATACAGATCTAGACATTCTACTAACAAAGGATAGAATAGATGCTTTAGAGTCACCATGACGACCATGGACTGTAGCACCATGAGGAGGAATAACCATTGGAGACATTTATGTCAGGAGACTTGGTAAGAGATGGTGATTTTTATATGGAGGAGTGCAGAGATAAAGAAAAGTTGGGATAACTTTTTTTTTTCTGATTTCTAGCAGTGTTTTCTTAAATTCTCTCTGTGTGTATAAGTATGTATGCATGTATATCTATTTATTTAGGGATAGATGATACATAGTGAATTTGTGCACATATAGTAAAGGGAACACATTTAAACAATTTCATTATTTAGGAAACAATATGATTCTCTATGTAAAGAATTAATGAAATATAATTCAATTTTGAGGAGTTAATAAAACTGGCCCAATTAAAATATATTCTTATTTTAACTGAATAAAATTTTCATTTTTTACATTTAAATGCTGATATTTACAAATTACAGATTAAATTATAAATACAGATTAAGCTAGTTTTTATAGTATATCATTACTTATTATTTTAGAAAGATGTATAAATAATACATTTCATTTTCTTTAAGCTTTATCCAAATAAAAAATGAGACAGAAAATTGAGTTCCATATGCTATTCATTTATTCAGGTATTTAAAGGGTATTATTGAGCAACTACTATATAGCAGGCATTGTGTAGCCATTCAGTTTATACAGAGGGCAAAACAACGATTTCACATTGGGAAGTTTAAGTTCTGATGAGTTAGAATGACCATAAAAAATAAATTTAGTTCATAAGTTTATTGAATATGTAAAAGATGAAAAGTGATTTGCAAAATACATCAAAGGACAGCACAGTAAGGAGAAATAGGCAAGTCGGGGGTTACTGAGATTTTAAGTACAGTGTTCAGGGTAGGTCTCATTTAAAAAGTGACCTTTGACAAAAGATTGAACTGCATTTAAGAATACGGAATTAAGACTACATGGAGCTAACAGCTTTCTCAATAGACCCATATCATCAGTTGATTCAAACAAATAAATGGCCATGTTGTAAACCAAGCCCACTTCCAAAGCTGGTTGAGAGTCTGTTGACTTGAACTGCAAAATATGCATCGCTCTCATTTTATTATGCTTCTAAATGTAAATGAGTTTGAGATTTACGCCACTGCATTTTAGCTCTATTTTTTTCTATTTTAGGAAAAGAGTGGAGTTCATCATGGGGCATGAGAATCACAGTTTCACCAGTGATTTCATTCTTTTAGGACTCTTTTCTTCTTCTCAATCAAGTCTAGTTTTCATGTCCTTTATATTCATCATTTTTATTATGACCTAACAGAAAACACAATCATGATCCTCCTTATCCTCAGGGACTCAAGACTCCATACTCCAATGTATTTCCTGCTCAGCCATCTGTCTTTCATGGACATCTTGCATATTTCCAACATTGTTCCCAAAATGGTCACTGACTTTCTGTCAGGCAGCAGAACTATTTCATTCGCAGGTTGTGGCTTCCAGATATTTCTATCCCTCACCCTCCTGGGTGGTGAGTGCCTTCTCCTGGCGGCAATGTCTTATGATCACTATGTAGCCATCTGTCACCCACCGCACTATCCCATTCTTATGAATGACTATGTCCGCATTCTCATGGCTAGAGGGTCCTGGATTGTTGGGACCGTCAACTTCATAGTCCACACAGCTTATGCACTCCAGTTTCCCTTCTGTGGCCCAAGAGCCATTGATCACTTTTTCTGTGAAGTCCCTGCCATGTTGAAGTTGTCCTGTGTGGACACAACACTCTATGCACGAGGAGTTTATGTAAGTGGCTTAATTTTTCTCCTTGTCCCTTCCTCCCTAATCCTTGCTTCTTATGTCCAAATTCTCCTTACTGTTCTTCAAATGAAATCATCAGAAGCACAGAAAAAGTCATTTTCTACCTGGTTCCTTCCACATGATTGTGGTCACAATGTACTATGGGCCATTTATTTTCACATACATGAGACCCAAATCATACCACGCTCCGGGCCAGGACAAATATTTGGCAATATTCTATACCATCCTCACACCCACACTGAACCCTATCATCTACAGTTTTAGGAATAAAGATGTTCTGAAGGCAATGAAAAATATGCTCAAAGTAACTTTCTCCATTAAAGATAGTAATAAAAATGCTTGAAGCATGTGTTTTCTATATCAATATTCAATGCTTAGAGATTATCCATTACTTTAGAAAGAAAATCAAAGTTTCTATCCATCAAGAGTGGAAAGTGGATTTTTCCAAACCTCCAATGAAAATAAAAAAAAAGTTTTACAGGTATTTGTTTTATAAATACATACATCCAGAAATGTACTGTTCCCTCCCATGAAAAATTCTAAGAACTTATAAAAATTGACTTTTATAATACAATCACTTTATATGGGATCTACCCATATAACTTTTGTATTTCATGAAACAGTAAAATTATAATTCCAAGGTTACAAGCAGTTATCAAAAATTCATAAAAATTTATAGGCAAAATGGGTGTAGGTGTTCAAGAGGTAAAAATTCTAGTTATATGATACATAAGTTAAAAATAAGTAAGTCCTGTGATGTAATTAATGTAGAGCATAGTGACTGTAGTTAACAATGGTCTGTTGTATATAAGAAAGTGGCTGAGAGTGTAGGTTTTAGTAGTTCTCATCATAACAAAATGAATTGTAGCTCTGTGTGGTGACAGATGATAACTAAACTTATTTTGATAATTATTTTATAATATATAGATATATCAAATTTTTATGCAGTACACCTAAGAACAGTAGAACTATATCAATTATACCTCAATAAAACAGAAACATAAACCAATGTATTTTAGTATTTAATAAATCATATAATTATGTATTTTAATATACTAATACATCATGTAACTTATTTGGTATACTCAATGCATTAAATATTATTCAGTAAGAATAACATTTATTAAGAGTTATTTAAGAACTAGCATTCAGTTTCTATTAATATGAGTTCTAAATCATGAAAACACTTCCATTTGAAATCCACCATCCCTGTTTTCTTGCACAATGATGTAAACAAATATTGCATGTAAGAACCTCCATACATCAATTGCATCCCTGTCCTATTACCCCTGGATCTTTTTTGTATTGTGAATGTCTGAGTGAGAGGGCTACACCTCTGTACAGAGAAAGTGAGGTAGAGGGACCAAAAACAATCCAGCAGGCACAAGCAATTTCTGTTTTTGCGCCCTTTCAAACTTAATTGAGAGGGAATTTGGGAAACAAAATGTCAGAACTACATTAAGTCCCAAACCAGTACAACGACATGCATCACTCTACCCTCACCTGGAAGTTTCGAAGAAAAAACCAAAACTTTTCGGAACTCCACTTGAAATATCCATTGTTCATTGAATAGTTTGTTTTGAAACCTTTGTTACTGAAGTGAGAAATATATATACATACACTTATATATACATTAGTTGTGGTACAATGAAAGTACTCATCCTTTCTAGAAGCAAACACAAAATATTTAATGTGTGTATTAAAATTGTGCCTTGTTTTAGGTACACATATAGGGTGACATTTTGTAACATTTTTAGCATTTTATCCTAAAAATTAGTGCAAAGAAAAAAAAATATTTTTTAAGACTTTATTTTTTAAGACTTTATTTGTTATTAATTGCCTTATAGAAGTAGTTGTTCCCATGTTAGAGGCATAGATATTTACAATTGTTAGATCTTCTTGTTGGATAGACCCGTTAAGTAGGATATAGTGTCCTTCCTCATCTCTTATAATCTTTGGTTTAAAATCTAATTTGTCTGATATAAGGATTGCCATACCATCTTTATTTGGTGTCCATTAGCATTGGAAATGGCTTTCCACCCCCTCACTTTCGATCTGGGAGTGTCTTTGGTTCTAAAATGAGACTCTTGCAGACAGCATATCGATGGGTCTTGTTTTTTAATCCAGTCTGATAGCCTGTGTCTTTTGGTTCGGGCATTTAGCCCATTTACATTCAGGGTAACTATTGAAAGATAGGAATTTAGTGCCATTGTATTGCCTGTAAGGTGACTGTTACTGTAGATTGTCTGTGTTCCTTTCTGGTCTATGTTGCATTTAGGCTCTCTCTTTGCTTAGAGGACCCCTTTCAAGATTTCTTTAGGGCTGGTTTTGTGTTTGCAAATTCCTTTAGTTTTTCTTTGTCCTGGAAGCTTTTTATCTCTCCTTCTATTTTCAATGACAGCCTAGCTGGATATAGTATTCTTGGCTGCATATTTTTCTCGTTTAGTGCTCTGAATATATCCTGCCAGTCCTTTCTGGCCTGCCAGGTCTCTGTGGATAGGTCTGTTGCCAATCTAATGTTTCTACCATTGTAGGTTACAGACCCCTTGTCCCGAGCTGCCTTCAGGATTTTCTCTTTGTCTCTGAGACTCATAAGTTTTATTATTAGTTGTCGGGGTGTTGACCTATTTTTATTGATTTTAAAGGGGGTTCTCTGTGCCTTCTGAATTTTGATGCCTGTTTCCTTCCCCAAATTAGGGAAGTTCTCTGCTGTAATTTGCTCCAATATACCTTCTGCCCCTTTCCCTCTTTGTTCTTCTTCTGGGATCCCAATTATTCTAATGTTGTTTCGTCTTATGGTATCACTTATCTCTCGAATTCTGCCCTCATGATCCAGTAGTTGGTTATCTCTCTTTTTCTCAGCTTCTTTATTTTCCAACATTTGGTCTTCTATATCACTATTTTTTTCTTCTGTCTCATTTATCCTAGCAGTTAGAGCTCCATTTTTGATTGCACATCATTAATAGCCTTTTTGATTTCGACTTGGTTAGATTTTAGTTCTTTTATTTCTCCAGAAAGGGTTTCTCTAATATCTCCCATGCTTTTTTCAAGCCCAGCTAGTATCTTTAAAATCATGATTCTGAACTCTAGGTCCACTATCGTACTAATGTCCGTATTGAGTAGGTGAATTTTTTCATCTTGTCATTTTGTGCAGAGCACAATAGATGAATGAGAGAACAAAATGCTAAGAGGGTAACAATGACCCCAGAAACATATACACTAAACAAATCAGAAAAGACCTGAAACTGGGGGAAAAGAAAGGGAAAGAAAAAAAGAAAAAAAAAA
>NW_025409589.1:0-13064 GCF_002201575.2 Neomonachus schauinslandi
TCTGAAAGGGAGCGAGGAAGAGGAGGGCTTACTAGAGGGGCAATTAGAAAGCCAGCAGGCCTCAATCTGAACCAGACACAATTCACTTAAAGGGAAAAAGTCTGGGCATGTTTTTAAAACTAGCGAAGTCAAAAAAATTGAGACTATTTCATACTTACAAAAGAATGACCAAATGACTACAGGATCCGACCAAGCTTATTTCAGATGTTTATTAATAATTATCCTCAAAGTAGAAACTGAGTAAACTTAAGGTTTATCCCAGTTCAAAAATATCGAATTAAATGTAAAGAAATGAGAAAAAAAAGTAAATTCGTTACTAAACCAACACTTTTTTTTTTTTTTTAAGATTTTATTTATTTATTTGACAGAGAGAGACACAGGGAGAGAGGGAACACAAGCAGGGGGAGTGGGAGAGGGAGAAGCAGGCTTCCCGCTGAGCAGGGAGCCCGAGGCGAGGCTCGATCCCAGGACTCTGGGATCATGACCCGAGCCGAAGGCAGATGCTTAACGACTGAGCCACCCAGGCGCCCCTCTAAACCCACACTTTCAATGTTCCTTTAAAAAGGAACCATGTGGGGGCACCTGGGTAGCTAAGTTGGTTAAGTGTCTCCCTTCAGCTCAAGTCTGGGATCGAGCCTCACGTTGGTCTCCCTGCTCAGCGGGGAGCCTGCTTCTCCCTCTCCCTGTCCCCCTGCTTGTGCGCTCTCACACCGTCAAATGAATTTTAAAATCTTAAAAAAAAGGGGGGGGGGCGTGTTCCCTCTCTCACTGTGTCTCTGTCAAATAAATACAATCTTTTAAAAAAAATAAATAAAAATAAAAATCTTAAAAAAAAGAAAAAGGAACTGTGTAGTGACAGTCAATCATGTCTGACCCACCCCCCCTCCCCCCTCCCCCCCCAGCAGAGGCAAAGGGACGGGGGTGACCCCTGACTGCATCAAGTCGCTGTCCCCTGGCTGAATAGGGATTGCAGTTGGAAGGTATCTTCTGATACAAAAAAATCATAAAATGCTCAAGCCTTTGAGACAGGACTTTTATAAGCCTCATCCTTATCTGTATAATTGAAACAAACTCCAATTTCTTAGGTTATAAAGCCACAAATCAATGTCTTAACTTAATCATCCATATCCAAACAACTTACCACTCATCTGGACCCAGGCACACCCTCTTTCTTCATGAGGATGTATTTCCCCTTATTCTGCATATCTATCTCCTTGATTTCTTTCTCTCACTCTGTCTCTTGACAGAGTCTTTGCTTCACCAAACTTGAGTCAGACCCCTGAACCTTCTCCTGGGCGCATCTGTGCACTTCCTTACAAAATCAGCTTTGCTGGGGCGCCTGGGTGGCTCAGTGGGTTAAGCGACCAACTATTGGTTTTGACTCAGGTCATGATCTCAGGTTTCTGAGATCAAGCCCCACTTGGGCTCCATGCTCACTGCAGTTCTGCTTCTCCCTCTCCCTCTGCTCCTGAGCGGAACCTGAGAGACATGCAGGTGGTGTTGAGAACCAGGAGAGGTTCTCCTGATGTCTCCTCCTGGCTATTTTCCATGCAGTAACCATGCAGTAACCCCTCCCTACACCTTGCCTCTAAATTCCCACTTTCCCAGGATGTGTTCAGAGTTGAGCCCGATCTCTCTCCCAAACTGTAAATCCTACTGTAGTGGTCCCTACACCTATGGGGGGATGGTTCTGAATAAACCCTGTCTCACCATCTTTAACAAGCATCATTAATATTTTTTTCCTTTGACACTTTTTGGGGGGGGAGGGGTATGGGGTCCTGTTTTCCCCTTGGGTTTCTTCTTACTCTGTTCCCCTCTCCTGTCCTGTTTCTGTCCTTCTATGGATTCCTTCTCTTACACCTGTCCAGCCCCACTCCCTAACTTTTTCCCCAACCTTTCTGATCGTCCCTGATCGCCATGTATTTCTGCCTCTTTCCTTCCCCCATCTGCCCCCTCTCTGCTCTCCCTATTACGTCGGCGCTCTATTACAACACCCCCTTTGTCCCCACGCTCCGGCGCTCCAGCTCATTCTACTACTTCCCTGTTTCTCCCTCTCCTCTCCAAGTCATCCACCGTTCCCTCTTTCTGTCCCAGTACCTCGTGGCAGTCGGCCAAGGCTCCAACTCGTTTATCTTCTCTCCCGACCCCTGCCTCTCCCTTTGTTGCTCCAGCTCCTGCTTCTGCCCTTTCTCACTGTTTTGCTCCCCTTCATCTGCCTGGAGATCCCGCTTTTCTCTAAATTACTCCATCTCCTTTTCTCCCCCTGCTACTTTTTCAGTTTATTCTTTCACGCTTCATGTCTTTGCCAGTCCCGCACGCATCCTCCACTTCGCCAGCTGTTCGTCATGGTTCTCCCTCACTTTTTTCCATTTTTCTAGAATTCTTTCACTGGGTCTGTCGCTCCTCCTCCTGATTCTTCTCGTCCAGGAGACGCCCGCCTCCCACAAGAGCGCACTATCCGGGCGGGAGGAATTGGGGACAGAACACCGAGTGTCACTAGGCAGGCCCAGGTCACCCACCGCACTGCGGGGTCAGGGCAAGAGGGGACCAGGGAGAGGAGCCTGGGGAGCTGCTCAGAGGGGCGCTCTTCTAGAAGCGGGCTGAGCTCTCCAGAATCCCAGGACCCGGAGGAGGACGCGGCCTCTCTCTCCCCTGAGGGGGCTGCAGGGGCTGCCGGCCGGGCCGAGACCGCGAGGCTGGGGGGCTGGGGGGCGCCAAGGGCATAAATCCACCTCGCGGAAGGGGGCTCTACAGGGCGCGGGGCGGGCGCCGGGGTCCGAAGACGGCTCCAAGCAGGACGCGGACGGGGAAGCCGGCGTCTGCGTGCACCCAACACGGAAGTGCCGAGGGCAGGGACCAGCCTGGCTGCGAGTTTAAACCCAAAGGGACGCGCGCCCGGCCTCCCACCGCGACGTCTGCACTTACTTGGCTGCAGGAGCGGGTGCGGGATTTTAAGGCCCGTAGCGACCCCCACACCCCGTCTATGGAGGACAGGGGACTGCGACGAGCAGGTTTAAACGAGAAAGACGGAAACTCACGCTCCCCGACGGGACCTCCGCTCACTCCTGGTCTACAGGAACCCGCACGTGCGCAGTGAAGAGGCGGGCGGCGAGGGGGCGGGGCGAGAGGCGGAGCCTACGCGGGAAGCGTAAGGGGCGGGGCGAGGTCGGAACAGGGGCGGGGCCTGAGATGCGAGTCACGCCTCTCGGCTCGCGGGTCTGTTTCCCTGCTTTGGAAACGTGTCTTTTCTGTGGAGATGCCTTGCCTCCTGCCTAGCTCCGTTATGTTTCAAACAGTTTGAAGGTAAAAGTTTAAAGTTGTGGGGGCCATTTATGTTGGAAACTAAGATTCTTTTGTTTTCGGGGGCGCCTAGGTGGCCCACTTGGTAGAGCACGCAACTCCTGGTCTCAGAGTTGTGAGTTCCAGCCCCAAGTAGGGTGGAGATTACTTAAAAATTAAAAAAAAAGTAAGATGCTTTCCTTTCCACGGTTGAAAATGTCTCAACAGTTATAAATTATAACAAGGCAATTTATAACAATTTTTTTCAAGTTACTAGGGTTTTTTTGTTTTATTTATTTTTTAAGATTTTATTTATTTATTTGAGAGAGAGAGCACAAGTAGGCAGAGCGGCAGGCAGAGGGACAGGGAGAAGCAGGCTCTCCTCGGAGCAGGGAGCTCGACGCGGGGCTCAATCCCAGGACACTGGGCTCATGACCTGAGCGGAAGGCAGACGCTTAACGACTGAGCCACCCAGGTGCCCTTAAGTTTATTTATTTTTTTAGTAATCTCTACACCCAACGTGGGGCTTGAACTCATGACCCAGAGATCAAGCATTGCATGCTCTTCCGAGTGAGCCAGCCAGGTGCCCCATGAGATGAGTAAATTCTGAGTACACAAGATCAACATTTTTAAAAATCTGTCTTGGGGTACCTGGGTGGCTGAGTCAGTTAAGTGTCTGACTCTTGATTATGGCGCAGGTCATGATCTCAGGGTCGTGAGATCGAGTCCCAGGTCGGGCTCTGTGCTCAGGGCAGAGTCTGCTTGAGATTCTCTCTTCCCCTCCCTTCGCGCCTCCCCACACTCATGCTCTCTCTAAAATAAATAAAAGCTTTTCAAAAATCTATCTCATTTCAATGCAGTAGCAATTAACAAGTGGAAACTGAAATCAAAAATACAATATGTACGACTGCTCAAAACGGAAAAAGTACAAACATATGTTAATTTAACAAAACACTGATGGGATTTTGATGCTAATAATCTATAAAAGATCACACAAACAGAGACATACCACAGCCATTTATTGGAAGATACAACATAGAAATGATGTCAAATGACCGCAAATTGATACACAGGCTTAACACAACTTCTATCAAGGTATCTTGCAGACACAAACAAGATTCTTCTAAAAGTTGTAAGGAAAGGCAAAGGAGCTAGAAGAGCTAAAACACCTGAGGGCGCCTGGGTGGCTCAGTTGGTTGAGCGACTGCCTTCGGCTCAGGTCATGATCCTGGAGTCCTGGGATCGAGTCCCGCATCGGGCTCCCTGCTCAGCGGGGAGTCTGCTTCTCCCTCTGACCCTCCCCCCTCTCATGCTCTCTCGATCTCATTCTCTCTCTCAAATAAATAAATAAAATCTTTAAAAAAAAATTAAAAAAAATAAAACCACCCTAAAAGGAAGAATAAAGTGGTTGGAATCACTCATTCTACATTTCTAATATGGTGAAACGTAATCAAGACTACATTGTATTTGTGGAGTAAGAGACATATAGATCAATGGAAAAGGCCAGAAATGGCTCCACACAAGTACTTCCAACTGAGGTTTGACAAAGGTACCAAGGAAACCGAATGAAGAGAGAATTAAAAAAAAAAAAAAAATGATGGTGGACCAGTTGATTTCCCATAACAGAAAAAAAGAAAAAAAATGTCTGCAAAAACTTCACACCTGTACAAATAGTAGCTCAAAAATGATCATAGTTTTAAATGTGAAATGTCAAACAATAATACTTTAACCTAGAAAAGATTTAGAAAAGAAACAAAAGAATAATATCTTCAGGATCTATATACCTTTGCTGTATCTCTATGTATCTTTTTTTTTCTATCTAGAGTTGTAACACATTTTGGCTTTAAATTATTCTGTGGTATGTACTATCTCAGGTTAAATTTAGAGAACTTGAGAGTTAGTTATTTTAGTCCTCATAAGACTTCTCTGATGTGGATTCTGTTGTGAAAGTCATGGAAGAAATATAAAAATATTCATTACATTTGGAAGACGTCTTCCTATTACGGATTATTTTGTTCTACGATGAACTGGTGAACCCCGAGGACACACTGTTGCTTTAAAGGCCTTTAGATGTTCAGTAATCTGTAGGTTTCTCTCTAGTATACTCTCATGACATCAAAGGCATGAATGTTTGCCAGAAAGCCTTCAGATTCATTAAACTTGCAAGGCTGCTCTCCAGTCTGAGTGCTGTGATGTTCTGCAGTTTTGATCCACGGGCAAAAGCCTTAGCATGCACATTACATTAATGTGGTTTCATCAGAGATGTATATCCTGATGTCTAGTGAGTTGTGAAGCCTGTGTAAGTCCTCCGCCGCATGCGTTCCATTCATATGATTTCTCTTTAGGGTGGACTCTCTAATGCCAATTCATGCTTGAACTTACAATAAAGGCTTTGTCACACTCATTACGTTTGTTACTCCCCAGTATGAATTCTCTGATGACTTGCAAGGCTCGAATTTTGACTGAAGACCTTCCCACATACATTACATTTATATGGTTTCTCTCCTGTATGAATCATCTGATGTCTAGTGAGGTTTGAGCGTTGAATAAAAGATCTGCCACACTGATTACATTTGTATGGTTTCTCTCCAGTATGAATTCTCCGATGACTAGGAAGGCTCGAACTCTGACTGAAGACCTTGCCACATTCATTACATTTGTAAGGTTTCTCCCTCGTATGGATTACCTGATGATACGTAAGGCTTGAATACATACTAAAGGCTCTGCCACATTCATTACACTGGTAAGGCTTCTCTCCAGAATGAATCCTGCGATGACGTGCAAGGTGTGAATCGTAACTGAAGACCTTCCCACATTCGTCACACTTGTAATGTTTCTCCCCTGTGTGGATTATTTGATGTCTAGTGAGATGTGAGCTCTGATTAAAGGCTTTGCCACACTCAGTACATTTGTAAGGCTTCACACCAGTATGGATTACCTGGTGGTTAGTGAGTTGTGAACTATATGTAAAGGCTTTGCCACACTCATTACATTTGTAAGGTTTCTCTCCAGTATGAATTCTTCGATGGCTTGCAAGGCCTGAACTCTGACTGAAGACCTTGCAACATTCATTGCACTTGTAAGGTTTCTCCCCAGTATGGATTACCTGATGGTTAGTAAGACTTGAACACTCACTAAAGGCTTTGCCACACTCATTGCAGTGGAAAGGTTTCTCCCCAGTGTGAATCCTGTGATGACGTACAAGGTGTGAATTGCGACCGAAGACCTTGCCACACTCAACGCACTTGTAAGGTTTCTCTCCGGTGTGAATTCTTCGATGACATGCAAGGTGTGAGTTGTGACTGAAGACCTTCCCACATACATCACATTTATATGGTTTCTCTCCTGGATGGATTATCTGATGTCTAGTGAGGTGTAAACTGGGATTAACTGCTTTGTCACACTCATCACGTTTGTAAGGTTCTTCCCTAAGGTGTGCTTTCCGGTCTTGTGTGAGTAACGAAGAACGCAAGAAATCATTCCCACGTTCACTAGAAATGCTGGTGTGGGCACTAGGAAGAATTCTGGGATGTGGTGAAACTGAAGACCCAACGCTGACAGACTTCTCAGCTGGGTGACATTCATAAATTTTCCCTTCAGTATGAAGTATCTGCACTCCAGCCAGATGCGACTGAAAGCTTAGTCCAAACCTGTTTTCAATTGGCTTATTTCCTGCATCTCTTCCACCATATTGATCTCTTCCACCATTGAGATTTTTGTTAAGGGTCACAAGCACTGCTTTGTAATTTCTTTCACCGTCTCCCCACTGACACTCAAAGTCAGGAATATTCTTCTGGATTGCTCTAAAAGCATAATCGTCGGTGTCACGGCTTTTATGTCTTTCCAATATAACCGTCTGCAATACTTCCCCTGTATTACTGGTCTCTTTGGGTGGTAATTCCTTGATCACATATTTGGAAGAGATGGCTACAAGATATAAAGAACCATAGGTTTCCCATTAATTACAGAAAAATTTCATATTGAAAAACAAATTACACCAAAAGTACTACATATTTTGATCAGTTATGAAATGGAACCATGATCTTCAATTTTTAGGAACACAAAAGGAATAGGATTCTTTAGGATAAAAGGGTGACTACATGGAATTCAAATTAATTTCAGAGAAGCCTACTTTAAATAATCAATGGCAAAAAAAAACCAATCAGTGTACAAACTTATGCTAGCCCTGAAAGAAGGGGTATTTTTCCATCATGGCCCCAAATCACACACCACTTCACAGAATATATATGGCTCTTTCATATCTGAAGAGATAAAAATACCATCCATATTTACTGTGTATTTATTGTGCACTAATGCTCAAGTACATCTAATGCTAAATAATCCAAAACAAACTTATCTAGTGAGTAATCTAGTAAATGGCAATTTGGAGTTGGAAAACCACAGCAGCGCTGGGGAGATGAGGAAGAATTTATCAAACAACGTTACAAAAATATTTTTCTCAATACTGGTTATAAAACTGTATTCACCATTTTGCAATATTAACAAGTGGTTTAAGTCAGTTATGTTGCATTATACGTTCAGAAAAACCATCATCTATAAATCATGACAATTAATAAAACATTCTAGTAACCTATAGTGAAACCACGATAGAAATAATAAGTAAACACAATTACACAAAATTACAGTTTGTGGAATTCCTAACAAATCTCTCTTAAGAAAAAAAGCAAAGGGACGCCTGGGTGGCTCAGTTGGTTAAGCGACTGCCTTCGGCTCAGCTCATGATCCTCGAGTCCCAGGATCGAGTCCCGCATCGGGCTCCTGGCTCAGCGGGGAGCCTGCTTCTCCCTCTGACCCTCTCCCCTCTCATGCTGTTTCTCTCTCTCTCTCTCTCTCTCTCAAATAAATAAATAAATAAAATCTTAAAAAAAAAAAAAAAACCAAGAAAAAAGCAAGGGCTTCTATTCTAGAACCAGCACACCATATGAGAACTGGAATTTGTGTTAAGACCACTCACTTTTGAAGTATCAAGTCACGTAAATACTTAACATTATAAAGAATGATAGTTGGGGAAAGAAGTCAGAAATCACAATTATGATTTTTTTTAAGTAATCTCTATACCCAGCGTGGGGCTCGAACTCATGACCCCGAGATCGAGAGGCACAGGCTCCACCGACTGAGCCAGCCAGGCGCCCCATAAATCACAATGATGATTTTATGCCCGCAGTTATGTAACAGCCAAGCAACAGAGCAATTCCCTATTTACACACTGTTCTTTACTTTTTTAGGTCATTGGCCACAAAGTATATGTAATAAAGAGCTTGTGCGTGAAAACCTTATTAACTAAGGCCAGATCAAACACTGTTTAGACAAAACTGCAGAATCAAAACATACAAAATACAACGCGGGCTGCATGGTCAGAAAGTCTGTGTCCACCCCAATATGATGGTGTTGGAGGTGGGTTCTTTGGCAGGTCATGAGGCTGGAGTGCCGTGAATGGGATTAGAACTGTTATAAGAAGAGAGACGAGTGCTTGCTACCTCTCACTCTTTCCATCATGCAAAGACACTGCAAGAAGACAGTGTTCTAAATCAGAAAGAGAATGCTCATCAAGAACTGAGCTGACTAGCACTAAGATTTTGGACTCGCCAGTCTCCGGAACTGTGAGAAATAAATCTGTTAGTTAAGCCATCTGGGTTATGGTATTTGTTATGGCAGGCTGAGCCAAGACATGGGCAAAAGGCCAACTGATTAAAATCATGACAGAAGGTTGCTGCATCTTACTAAGCAAAGGAATTTCCGAGACTTTACTATAAAACGTGGAATATTCGAAACCTTCTAATAGCGCTAACATGGTTAAAAGGGCGCCTGGGTGGCTCAGTCAGTTAAGTGTCTGTCTTCGGCTCAGGTCATGATCCTGGGGTCCTAGGATCGAGCCCCGCATCTTCGTCAGGCTCCCTGCGGGGAGTCTGCTTCTCCCTCTCCCTTTGCCCCTCCCTCCACTCGTGTGCATGCGCGCTCTCTCTAATAAATAAATAAAATCTTTAACAACAACAACAAAAAAAGCGTTGAAGTAAATTATCACTATTTTTTTTTTAGTAGGCTCCATGCCCAGAGTGGAGCTCAACGCAGGGCTTGAACTCACGACCCTGAGATCAAGGCCTGAGCCAAAATCAAGAGTTGGATGCTTAACTGACTGAGCCAACAAGAAGCCCCCAAATTACCACTGTTTTTTAAATAGGGCCAGCAGGCACACGGGGTTTGTGTTTCTAACTCCTATTTATAGAAAAAGTTATAGAGAAACAGGATTGACCTGGGCCTGCAGGTTCAGACAATGTGTTCTTGTGCACGAATGCCCACATGTCACAGTCAAGATCACAAGCTCTGAAATAAATACTTCGATGGAGACACCAGAGCTGAGTTGTGTTGCTAACAGTGTTACTCAGCCATCCTGAGTACCTCGTCACCCCTTGCACATATAAATTTCCACAGTGTCCTGAAACAGTGATACAGTGGATAAACAGGGATCTTTCCTTATACAGTGAGAGCAGTGTGGCTGGTGAGGGGGTCCTGTGGGAATGAGGGTGTTTAAGAGTACAAAATTAATATGCTAGTAAGCAATACTGTAGTCCATCCCGATGGAGGTACCATGTAAGGAAAGGCCAGAAGGAAGGTGAGGAGTGGAGGGCAGGAAGTCAAGAGCACATGGGAGAAGTGACTGAACTTGCCAATCTATGGGAAGATAAATGTACCAGGGCAGTTAGAATTGCGGCCTTGGAAAAAAAGAAGGAACTGATGTGGCAAATACTATCATGCTGTCCCATTCTTAACTGCAGGAATTATAGTTTGGATGTGGGACAAAAATGGAAGACATTTAACACGGAGGGAGCGTGATGACGAGGGAAGAAGCCATGTTTAGAAACAAGGGAGGATGGGTGGGTGCTGAGGGCGAGGCAGAGGGGACATGGCGAAACGCTGGTAAAAGGGGACAGAATTTCGGCTACATGGTGAATAAGGTGTGAGGAGCTACTGTACAACATGGTGACTATAGTTGATAATATGATATAACTGAAATTTGCTCAGAGAACAGGGCTTAAGTGTTCTCACCAAAAAAAAAGAAAGAAAGAAAAAACAAGTGAGGTAATGCGTCTTACTTGATTATGGAAATCCTTTCACAATGTATGTGTATTTCAAATCATTGTGGGGTACACTTTAAATATATTACAATTTTCTTTGTCAATTACACCTCAGTAAAAACTGAAAAACAGTTTCAAAATTTTATCCACCCACTGCCTCCTCTGAAGACTTAGAGAACAGTTTATATAAATATCTCACTTTCTTCTAAGAACTACGGAATCAAAAGCACAAGGGTAGAACAAATGGAACTGGATATTTTGCTTTTCATAATACGGTTTTATGCATCCTTGAGCTCCGGCACCATGCCTGATGAAGTGCGCTGATCATCGGAAGAAAGTGTAAATGAAAAGTCCAGATGCCACATTCATTTCTGAGTCAACAGGGCTTCGATCTCAGTCAAGCAGGGCAGGGGCTCCCAGGCAAACAAGGGAAGATACAAAGATACCCAAGGGCAGACCCCCACTGCTGGAGGGACATTTTGCTCACCCAGAGAGACCAGGTTCCTGTAGTTCTCCACCATCACGTCCCTGTACAAGGCCCTCTGAGCAGGGTTCAGGCACTCCCACTCCTCCTGAGAGAATTCTATGGCCACATCCCTGAAGGTCAACCATCCCTGAAATGAGAACACATTTCGCCAAGGAACTATGGAGAGAGTTCTTATCTTCACATAAAACGAGAAGAGGAGAGATGTGTAAGGATGGATTCAGAGGAAGTGGGTGTTCTTACAGATCCACATAAGGTATTTCTGAGTAAGTTATGTGTCCCTTTATTTTGGCCTATTATACTTTTCCATAAGAGGTTAGGATGGCTTCTCAATCAATATGGCTTTTTTCACTTTTGTGGACAATATAAGAAATATCAAAATAGGAAATCAGGGGTGCCTTGCTGGTTCAGCCAGAGAAGCATGTGAGCCTTAACCTTGGGGTTATGAGTTTGAGCCCCACATTGGGTGGAGAGATTACTCAGAAAAAACAAACTTTAAAAAAAAATAGACAATCAGTACAGGGCTACCTGTAAGAAGTGTCATTTCTCGTGTTTTACACACATATTCAATATCTTAGATGAGCTAGGGCACGAGTGGTATCTTCAGAGATGACAATGTCCACAATGACTTTAGAGAAAGGCCAGAATCTAAAAATTGGGATAATGATAGCAACAGCAATGAATAAAAGCTCTTGAATGCTTCCCATGTGCTAGGCATTACACTAAATGCTTTACACGCACTAATTGTAACAACATCGTCACTCATTAAAGACAGATCTGTTCCCATCATCCTGAGGAGACAGCTGTGTCACACACATTCCCCGAAACCCACCCAAGGTCAAATGCTAAGAAATGGCAGAACAAGCTCCTGAATCCAGATGTCCAGGCTTTGGAATTGAACTTGAACAATTAAACATATATAGCAGACGGCATCAAGAGTACGCTAACAGAGGGTTCCCCGAGACAATTTGAAACAAGTTCAAGGCTAAGAACGTGGACATGGATAAAAGGTCATTATACATGAACACACATGCACATAAATGTCATTCTTCTTATACTGTTTAACTCGTGTTAGAGTAGGAAAAATGTAAAGCCATGGAAAACATTAAGTTTAGGTTAAGATTTAACCTCAACAAT
Organism: Neomonachus schauinslandi; assembly: GCF_002201575.2. NCBI lineage: Eukaryota > Metazoa > Chordata > Mammalia > Carnivora > Phocidae > Neomonachus > Neomonachus schauinslandi. Next base: position 11,995 of record NW_025409589.1, read on the forward strand.
TAATAACTTATTTATGAAGTAATGTTAATGTCCTTTCAAAAACTAGGGGCTTGCGCATCCATGCATTCATGCACATATATATATACACTTAAATGTACTGAAATAAGAGAAGTCGTCTCTCCATGACACAAAGGGGCCTCCTCACAGGCTCCACGTCATTGAGTCAGCTTGAGATGGACTCTAAGTGGAAGGAGAGGGACTGAGGGAAGGCCTGGGGGAGTGTGGACAGACACGGCTCAGGCGGAACACTTTAGAGTCAGAGAAGATTAGCGAGTCCAGCAAGGGCACAGCAGGATTGAGAGACAGAAAATCAACCAAGAATATGACTTTACCTGACAAACAGCCATTCCTGACTCCCTCCTTTCCTCTTCCTCCTCCTCTAAGCTGCTTCTTCCTCAGACAAGATCAGTCTTGAGAATTCAATCCTAAGGATCAAGAATCTGCAGTTTAATGCTTAGAATCAATCTACGTCCCTCCTGCACCACAACCTCACACAGGGAGACCTCTCCGTGTGGAAACGACAGTCCTCTGCTGCCCACTGCCACAGCAGGGGGGCTCAGGGACAGTGAACTGCTCCAGACACCAACAAGTGAGTGTCCCCACCCCTTTCTTCACAACTGGCTCCCACCCTGGTGAAACTCCCCTCCCCCCCAACTGCAGCAGTGGGGACCTGGGCCGGACCCGACGTTCCCCTCCAGGTCACAGACCCGCCCTGATCACACCCACGCAGAGCAGGGCCCCCTCACCTCTCCCTCAGAAACAGAGGACCAGAGCCTTGGTGCTCAATGCTGGATACACATCAGAAGCACCTGGGACACTTCAACTGGTACTGAGGCTGGGCCCTATCCCCCCTTGACCACTGGAAGGGGACTCTCTGGGAGGGCCACAAGAGCTGTATCTGCAATCCAGTGTGAGGCTGGCTGCAGCACACTCACAGGAGGCCAGCCCAGCACACCTCCCACCTTCTGGCTCTGCTCGCCCCTGGGGCCCTGTTGTCACCAGGACCCAGACCTGGAAGGGGAAGGGGCAGAAGGGAACATGCAGGGCAGGCGGCAGAGGTCGGGGGGGGG
>NW_025409590.1:0-13062 GCF_002201575.2 Neomonachus schauinslandi
TCTGAAAGGGAGCGAGGAAGAGGAGGGCTTACTAGAGGGGCAATTAGAAAGCCAGCAGGCCTCAATCTGAACCAGACACAATTCACTTAAAGGGAAAAAGTCTGGGCATGTTTTTAAAACTAGCGAAGTCAAAAAAATTGAGACTATTTCATACTTACAAAAGAATGACCAAATGACTACAGGATCCGACCAAGCTTATTTCAGATGTTTATTAATAATTATCCTCAAAGTAGAAACTGAGTAAACTTAAGGTTTATCCCAGTTCAAAAATATCGAATTAAATGTAAAGAAATGAGAAAAAAAAGTAAATTCGTTACTAAACCAACACTTTTTTTTTTTTTTTAAGATTTTATTTATTTATTTGACAGAGAGAGACACAGGGAGAGAGGGAACACAAGCAGGGGGAGTGGGAGAGGGAGAAGCAGGCTTCCCGCTGAGCAGGGAGCCCGAGGCGAGGCTCGATCCCAGGACTCTGGGATCATGACCCGAGCCGAAGGCAGATGCTTAACGACTGAGCCACCCAGGCGCCCCTCTAAACCCACACTTTCAATGTTCCTTTAAAAAGGAACCATGTGGGGGCACCTGGGTAGCTAAGTTGGTTAAGTGTCTCCCTTCAGCTCAAGTCTGGGATCGAGCCTCACGTTGGTCTCCCTGCTCAGCGGGGAGCCTGCTTCTCCCTCTCCCTGTCCCCCTGCTTGTGCGCTCTCACACCGTCAAATGAATTTTAAAATCTTAAAAAAAAGGGGGGGGGGCGTGTTCCCTCTCTCACTGTGTCTCTGTCAAATAAATACAATCTTTTAAAAAAAATAAATAAAAATAAAAATCTTAAAAAAAAGAAAAAGGAACTGTGTAGTGACAGTCAATCATGTCTGACCCACCCCCCCTCCCCCCTCCCCCCCCCGCAGAGGCAAAGGGACGGGGGTGACCCCTGACTGCATCAAGTCGCTGTCCCCTGGCTGAATAGGGATTGCAGTTGGAAGGTATCTTCTGATACAAAAAAATCATAAAATGCTCAAGCCTTTGAGACAGGACTTTTATAAGCCTCATCCTTATCTGTATAATTGAAACAAACTCCAATTTCTTAGGTTATAAAGCCACAAATCAATGTCTTAACTTAATCATCCATATCCAAACAACTTACCACTCATCTGGATCCAGGCACACCCTCTTTCTTCATGAGGATGTATTTCCCCTTATTCTGCATATCTATCTCCTTGATTTCTTTCTCTCACTCTGTCTCTTGACAGAGTCTTTGCTTCACCAAACTTGAGTCAGACCCCTGAACCTTCTCCTGGGCGCATCTGTGCACTTCCTTACAAAATCAGCTTTGCTGGGGCGCCTGGGTGGCTCAGTGGGTTAAGCGACCAACTATTGGTTTTGACTCAGGTCATGATCTCAGGTTTCTGAGATCAAGCCCCACTTGGGCTCCATGCTCACTGCAGTTCTGCTTCTCCCTCTCCCTCTGCTCCTGAGCGGAACCTGAGAGACATGCAGGTGGTGTTGAGAACCAGGAGAGGTTCTCCTGATGTCTCCTCCTGGCTATTTTCCATGCAGTAACCATGCAGTAACCCCTCCCTACACCTTGCCTCTAAATTCCCACTTTCCCAGGATGTGTTCAGAGTTGAGCCCGATCTCTCTCCCAAACTGTAAATCCTACTGTAGTGGTCCCTACACCTATGGGGGGATGGTTCTGAATAAACCCTGTCTCACCATCTTTAACAAGCATCATTAATATTTTTTTCCTTTGACACTTTTTGGGGGGGGAGGGGTATGGGGTCCTGTTTTCCCCTTGGGTTTCTTCTTACTCTGTTCCCCTCTCCTGTCCTGTTTCTGTCCTTCTATGGATTCCTTCTCTTACACCTGTCCAGCCCCACTCCCTAACTTTTTCCCCAACCTTTCTGATCGTCCCTGATCGCCATGTATTTCTGCCTCTTTCCTTCCCCCATCTGCCCCCTCTCTGCTCTCCCTATTACGTCGGCGCTCTATTACAACACCCCCTTTGTCCCCACGCTCCGGCGCTCCAGCTCATTCTACTACTTCCCTGTTTCTCCCTCTCCTCTCCAAGTCATCCACCGTTCCCTCTTTCTGTCCCAGTACCTCGTGGCAGTCGGCCAAGGCTCCAACTCGTTTATCTTCTCTCCCGACCCCTGCCTCTCCCTTTGTTGCTCCAGCTCCTGCTTCTGCCCTTTCTCACTGTTTTGCTCCCCTTCATCTGCCTGGAGATCCCGCTTTTCTCTAAATTACTCCATCTCCTTTTCTCCCCCTGCTACTTTTTCAGTTTATTCTTTCACGCTTCATGTCTTTGCCAGTCCCGCACGCATCCTCCACTTCGCCAGCTGTTCGTCATGGTTCTCCCTCACTTTTTTCCATTTTTCTAGAATTCTTTCACTGGGTCTGTCGCTCCTCCTCCTGATTCTTCTCGTCCAGGAGACGCCCGCCTCCCACAAGAGCGCACTATCCGGGCGGGAGGAATTGGGGACAGAACACCGAGTGTCACTAGGCAGGCCCAGGTCACCCACCGCACTGCGGGGTCAGGGCAAGAGGGGACCAGGGAGAGGAGCCTGGGGAGCTGCTCAGAGGGGCGCTCTTCTAGAAGCGGGCTGAGCTCTCCAGAATCCCAGGACCCGGAGGAGGACGCGGCCTCTCTCTCCCCTGAGGGGGCTGCAGGGGCTGCCGGCCGGGCCGAGACCGCGAGGCTGGGGGGCTGGGGGGCGCCAAGGGCATAAATCCACCTCGCGGAAGGGGGCTCTACAGGGCGCGGGGCGGGCGCCGGGGTCCGAAGACGGCTCCAAGCAGGACGCGGACGGGGAAGCCGGCGTCTGCGTGCACCCAACACGGAAGTGCCGAGGGCAGGGACCAGCCTGGCTGCGAGTTTAAACCCAAAGGGACGCGCGCCCGGCCTCCCACCGCGCCGTCTGCACTTACTTGGCTGCAGGAGCGGGTGCGGGATTTTAAGGCCCGTAGCGACCCCCACACCCCGTCTATGGAGGACAGGGGACTGCGACGAGCAGGTTTAAACGAGAAAGACGGAAACTCACGCTCCCCGACGGGACCTCCGCTCACTCCTGGTCTACAGGAACCCGCACGTGCGCAGTGAAGAGGCGGGCGGCGAGGGGGCGGGGCGAGAGGCGGAGCCTACGCGGGAAGCGTAAGGGGCGGGGCGAGGTCGGAACAGGGGCGGGGCCTGAGATGCGAGTCACGCCTCTCGGCTCGCGGGTCTGTTTCCCTGCTTTGGAAACGTGTCTTTTCTGTGGAGATGCCTTGCCTCCTGCCTAGCTCCGTTATGTTTCAAACAGTTTGAAGGTAAAAGTTTAAAGTTGTGGGGGCCATTTATGTTGGAAACTAAGATTCTTTTGTTTTCGGGGGCGCCTAGGTGGCCCACTTGGTAGAGCACGCAACTCCTGGTCTCAGAGTTGTGAGTTCCAGCCCCAAGTAGGGTGGAGATTACTTAAAAATTAAAAAAAAAGTAAGATGCTTTCCTTTCCACGGTTGAAAATGTCTCAACAGTTATAAATTATAACAAGGCAATTTATAACAATTTTTTTCAAGTTACTAGGGTTTTTTTGTTTTATTTATTTTTTAAGATTTTATTTATTTATTTGAGAGAGAGAGCACAAGTAGGCAGAGCGGCAGGCAGAGGGACAGGGAGAAGCAGGCTCTCCTCGGAGCAGGGAGCTCGACGCGGGGCTCAATCCCAGGACACTGGGCTCATGACCTGAGCGGAAGGCAGACGCTTAACGACTGAGCCACCCAGGTGCCCTTAAGTTTATTTATTTTTTTAGTAATCTCTACACCCAACGTGGGGCTTGAACTCATGACCCAGAGATCAAGCATTGCATGCTCTTCCGAGTGAGCCAGCCAGGTGCCCCATGAGATGAGTAAATTCTGAGTACACAAGATCAACATTTTTAAAAATCTGTCTTGGGGTACCTGGGTGGCTGAGTCAGTTAAGTGTCTGACTCTTGATTATGGCGCAGGTCATGATCTCAGGGTCGTGAGATCGAGTCCCAGGTCGGGCTCTGTGCTCAGGGCAGAGTCTGCTTGAGATTCTCTCTTCCCCTCCCTTCGCGCCTCCCCACACTCATGCTCTCTCTAAAATAAATAAAAGCTTTTCAAAAATCTATCTCATTTCAATGCAGTAGCAATTAACAAGTGGAAACTGAAATCAAAAATACAATATGTACGACTGCTCAAAACGGAAAAAGTACAAACATATGTTAATTTAACAAAACACTGATGGGATTTTGATGCTAATAATCTATAAAAGATCACACAAACAGAGACATACCACAGCCATTTATTGGAAGATACAACATAGAAATGATGTCAAATGACCGCAAATTGATACACAGGCTTAACACAACTTCTATCAAGGTATCTTGCAGACACAAACAAGATTCTTCTAAAAGTTGTAAGGAAAGGCAAAGGAGCTAGAAGAGCTAAAACACCTGAGGGCGCCTGGGTGGCTCAGTTGGTTGAGCGACTGCCTTCGGCTCAGGTCATGATCCTGGAGTCCTGGGATCGAGTCCCGCATCGGGCTCCCTGCTCAGCGGGGAGTCTGCTTCTCCCTCTGACCCTCCCCCCTCTCATGCTCTCTCGATCTCATTCTCTCTCTCAAATAAATAAATAAAATCTTTAAAAAAAAATTAAAAAAAATAAAACCACCCTAAAAGGAAGAATAAAGTGGTTGGAATCACTCATTCTACATTTCTAATATGGTGAAACGTAATCAAGACTACATTGTATTTGTGGAGTAAGAGACATATAGATCAATGGAAAAGGCCAGAAATGGCTCCACACAAGTACTTCCAACTGAGGTTTGACAAAGGTACCAAGGAAACCGAATGAAGAGAGAATTAAAAAAAAAAAAAAAATGATGGTGGACCAGTTGATTTCCCATAACAGAAAAAAAGAAAAAAAATGTCTGCAAAAACTTCACACCTGTACAAATAGTAGCTCAAAAATGATCATAGTTTTAAATGTGAAATGTCAAACAATAATACTTTAACCTAGAAAAGATTTAGAAAAGAAACAAAAGAATAATATCTTCAGGATCTATATACCTTTGCTGTATCTCTATGTATCTTTTTTTTTCTATCTAGAGTTGTAACACATTTTGGCTTTAAATTATTCTGTGGTATGTACTATCTCAGGTTAAATTTAGAGAACTTGAGAGTTAGTTATTTTAGTCCTCATAAGACTTCTCTGATGTGGATTCTGTTGTGAAAGTCATGGAAGAAATATAAAAATATTCATTACATTTGGAAGACGTCTTCCTATTACGGATTATTTTGTTCTACGATGAACTGGTGAACCCCGAGGACACACTGTTGCTTTAAAGGCCTTTAGATGTTCAGTAATCTGTAGGTTTCTCTCTAGTATACTCTCATGACATCAAAGGCATGAATGTTTGCCAGAAAGCCTTCAGATTCATTAAACTTGCAAGGCTGCTCTCCAGTCTGAGTGCTGTGATGTTCTGCAGTTTTGATCCACGGGCAAAAGCCTTAGCATGCACATTACATTAATGTGGTTTCATCAGAGATGTATATCCTGATGTCTAGTGAGTTGTGAAGCCTGTGTAAGTCCTCCGCCGCATGCGTTCCATTCATATGATTTCTCTTTAGGGTGGACTCTCTAATGCCAATTCATGCTTGAACTTACAATAAAGGCTTTGTCACACTCATTACGTTTGTTACTCCCCAGTATGAATTCTCTGATGACTTGCAAGGCTCGAATTTTGACTGAAGACCTTCCCACATACATTACATTTATATGGTTTCTCTCCTGTATGAATCATCTGATGTCTAGTGAGGTTTGAGCGTTGAATAAAAGATCTGCCACACTGATTACATTTGTATGGTTTCTCTCCAGTATGAATTCTCCGATGACTAGGAAGGCTCGAACTCTGACTGAAGACCTTGCCACATTCATTACATTTGTAAGGTTTCTCCCTCGTATGGATTACCTGATGATACGTAAGGCTTGAATACATACTAAAGGCTCTGCCACATTCATTACACTGGTAAGGCTTCTCTCCAGAATGAATCCTGCGATGACGTGCAAGGTGTGAATCGTAACTGAAGACCTTCCCACATTCGTCACACTTGTAATGTTTCTCCCCTGTGTGGATTATTTGATGTCTAGTGAGATGTGAGCTCTGATTAAAGGCTTTGCCACACTCAGTACATTTGTAAGGCTTCACACCAGTATGGATTACCTGGTGGTTAGTGAGTTGTGAACTATACGTAAAGGCTTTGCCACACTCATTACATTTGTAAGGTTTCTCTCCAGTATGAATTCTTCGATGGCTTGCAAGGCCTGAACTCTGACTGAAGACCTTGCAACATTCATTGCACTTGTAAGGTTTCTCCCCAGTATGGATTACCTGATGGTTAGTAAGACTTGAACACTCACTAAAGGCTTTGCCACACTCATTGCAGTGGAAAGGTTTCTCCCCAGTGTGAATCCTGTGATGACGTACAAGGTGTGAATTGCGACCGAAGACCTTGCCACACTCAACGCACTTGTAAGGTTTCTCTCCGGTGTGAATTCTTCGATGACATGCAAGGTGTGAGTTGTGACTGAAGACCTTCCCACATACATCACATTTATATGGTTTCTCTCCTGGATGGATTATCTGATGTCTAGTGAGGTGTAAACTGGGATTAACTGCTTTGTCACACTCATCACGTTTGTAAGGTTCTTCCCTAAGGTGTGCTTTCCGGTCTTGTGTGAGTAACGAAGAACGCAAGAAATCATTCCCACGTTCACTAGAAATGCTGGTGTGGGCACTAGGAAGAATTCTGGGATGTGGTGAAACTGAAGACCCAACGCTGACAGACTTCTCAGCTGGGTGACATTCATAAATTTTCCCTTCAGTATGAAGTATCTGCACTCCAGCCAGATGCGACTGAAAGCTTAGTCCAAACCTGTTTTCAATTGGCTTATTTCCTGCATCTCTTCCACCATATTGATCTCTTCCACCATTGAGATTTTTGTTAAGGGTCACAAGCACTGCTTTGTAATTTCTTTCACCGTCTCCCCACTGACACTCAAAGTCAGGAATATTCTTCTGGATTGCTCTAAAAGCATAATCGTCGGTGTCACGGCTTTTATGTCTTTCCAATATAACCGTCTGCAATACTTCCCCTGTATTACTGGTCTCTTTGGGTGGTAATTCCTTGATCACATATTTGGAAGAGATGGCTACAAGATATAAAGAACCATAGGTTTCCCATTAATTACAGAAAAATTTCATATTGAAAAACAAATTACACCAAAAGTACTACATATTTTGATCCAGTTATGAAATGGAACCATGATCTTCAATTTTTAGGAACACAAAAGGAATAGGATTCTTTAGGATAAAAGGGTGACTACATGGAATTCAAATTAATTTCAGAGAAGCCTACTTTAAATAATCAATGGCAAAAAAAACCCAATCAGTGTACAAACTTATGCTAGCCCTGAAAGAAGGGGTATTTTTCCATCATGGCCCCAAATCACACACCACTTCACAGAATATATATGGCTCTTTCATATCTGAAGAGATAAAAATACCATCCATATTTACTGTGTATTTATTGTGCACTAATGCTCAAGTACATCTAATGCTAAATAATCCAAAACAAACTTATCTAGTGAGTAATCTAGTAAATGGCAATTTGGAGTTGGAAAACCACAGCAGCGCTGGGGAGATGAGGAAGAATTTATCAAACAACGTTACAAAAATATTTTTCTCAATACTGGTTATAAAACTGTATTCACCATTTTGCAATATTAACAAGTGGTTTAAGTCAGTTATGTTGCATTATACGTTCAGAAAAACCATCATCTATAAATCATGACAATTAATAAAACATTCTAGTAACCTATAGTGAAACCACGATAGAAATAATAAGTAAACACAATTACACAAAATTACAGTTTGTGGAATTCCTAACAAATCTCTCTTAAGAAAAAAAGCAAAGGGACGCCTGGGTGGCTCAGTTGGTTAAGCGACTGCCTTCGGCTCAGCTCATGATCCTCGAGTCCCAGGATCGAGTCCCGCATCGGGCTCCTGGCTCAGCGGGGAGCCTGCTTCTCCCTCTGACCCTCTCCCCTCTCATGCTGTTTCTCTCTCTCTCTCTCTCTCTCTCAAATAAATAAATAAATAAAATCTTAAAAAAAAAAAAAAAACCAAGAAAAAAGCAAGGGCTTCTATTCTAGAACCAGCACACCATATGAGAACTGGAATTTGTGTTAAGACCACTCACTTTTGAAGTATCAAGTCACGTAAATACTTAACATTATAAAGAATGATAGTTGGGGAAAGAAGTCAGAAATCACAATTATGATTTTTTTTAAGTAATCTCTATACCCAGCGTGGGGCTCGAACTCATGACCCCGAGATCGAGAGGCACAGGCTCCACCGACTGAGCCAGCCAGGCGCCCCATAAATCACAATGATGATTTTATGCCCGCAGTTATGTAACAGCCAAGCAACAGAGCAATTCCCTATTCACACACTGTTCTTTACTTTTTTAGGTCATTGGCCACAAAGTATATGTAATAAAGAGCTTGTGCGTGAAAACCTTATTAACTAAGGCCAGATCAAACACTGTTTAGACAAAACTGCAGAATCAAAACATACAAAATACAACGCGGGCTGCATGGTCGGAAAGTCTGTGTCCACCCCAATATGATGGTGTTGGAGGTGGGTTCTTTGGCAGGTCATGAGGCTGGAGTGCCGTGAATGGGATTAGAACTGTTATAAGAGAGACGAGTGCTTGCTACCTCTCACTCTTTCCATCATGCAAAGACACTGCAAGAAGACAGTGTTCTAAATCAGAAAGAGAATGCTCATCAAGAACTGAGCTGACTAGCACTAAGATTTTGGACTCGCCAGTCTCCGGAACTGTGAGAAATAAATCTGTTAGTTAAGCCATCTGGGTTATGGTATTTGTTATGGCAGGCTGAGCCAAGACATGGGCAAAAGGCCAACTGATTAAAATCATGACAGAAGGTTGCTGCATCTTACTAAGCAAAGGAATTTCCGAGACTTTACTATAAAACGTGGAATATTCGAAACCTTCTAATAGCGCTAACATGGTTAAAAGGGCGCCTGGGTGGCTCAGTCAGTTAAGTGTCTGTCTTCGGCTCAGGTCATGATCCTGGGGTCCTAGGATCGAGCCCCGCATCTTCGTCAGGCTCCCTGCGGGGAGTCTGCTTCTCCCTCTCCCTTTGCCCCTCCCTCCACTCGTGTGCATGCGTGCTCTCTCTAATAAATAAATAAAATCTTTAACAACAACAACAAAAAAAGCGTTGAAGTAAATTATCACTATTTTTTTTTTAGTAGGCTCCATGCCCAGAGTGGAGCTCAACGCAGGGCTTGAACTCACGACCCTGAGATCAAGGCCTGAGCCAAAATCAAGAGTTGGATGCTTAACTGACTGAGCCAACAAGAAGCCCCCAAATTACCACTGTTTTTTAAATAGGGCCAGCAGGCACACGGGGTTTGTGTTTCTAACTCCTATTTATAGAAAAAGTTATAGAGAAACAGGATTGACCTGGGCCTGCAGGTTCAGACAATGTGTTCTTGTGCACGACTGCCCACATGTCACAGTCAAGACCACAAGCTCTGAAATAAATACTTCGATGGAGACACCAGAGCTGAGTTGTGTTGCTAACAGTGTTACTCAGCCATCCTGAGTACCTCGTCACCCCTTGCACATATAAATTTCCACAGTGTCCTGAAACAGTGATACAGTGGATAAACAGGGATCTTTCCTTATACAGTGAGAGCAGTGTGGCTGGTGAGGGGGTCCTGTGGGAATGAGGGTGTTTAAGAGTACAAAATTAATATGCTAGTAAGCAATACTGTAGTCCATCCCGATGGAGGTACCATGTAAGGAAAGGCCAGAAGGAAGGTGAGGAGTGGAGGGCAGGAAGTCAAGAGCACATGGGAGAAGTGACTGAACTTGCCAATCTATGGGAAGATAAATGTACCAGGGCAGTTAGAATTGCGGCCTTGGAAAAAAAGAAGGAACTGATGTGGCAAATACTATCATGCTGTCCCATTCTTAACTGCAGGAATTATAGTTTTGATGTGGGACAAAAATGGAAGACATTTAACATGGAGGGAGCGTGATGACGAGGGAAGAAGCCATGTTTAGAAACAAGGGAGGATGGGTGGGTGCTGAGGGCGAGGCAGAGGGGACATGGCGAAACGCTGGTAAAAGGGGACAGAATTTCGGCTACATGGTGAATAAGGTGTGAGGAGCTACTGTACAACATGGTGACTATAGTTGATAATATGATATAACTGAAATTTGCTCAGAGAACAGGGCTTAAGTGTTCTCACCAAAAAAAAAGAAAGAAAGAAAAAACAAGTGAGGTAATGCGTCTTACTTGATTATGGAAATCCTTTCACAATGTATGTGTATTTCAAATCATTGTGGGGTACACTTTAAATATATTACAATTTTCTTTGTCAATTACACCTCAGTAAAAACTGAAAAACAGTTTCAAAATTTTATCCACCCACTGCCTCCTCTGAAGACTTAGAGAACAGTTTATATAAATATCTCACTTTCTTCTAAGAACTACGGAATCAAAAGCACAAGGGTAGAACAAATGGAACTGGATATTTTGCTTTTCATAATACGGTTTTATGCATCCTTGAGCTCCGGCACCATGCCTGATGAAGTGCGCTGATCATCGGAAGAAAGTGTAAATGAAAAGTCCAGATGCCACATTCATTTCTGAGTCAACAGGGCTTCGATCTCAGTCAAGCAGGGCAGGGGCTCCCAGGCAAACAAGGGAAGATACAAAGATACCCAAGGGCAGACCCCCACTGCTGGAGGGACATTTTGCTCACCCAGAGAGACCAGGTTCCTGTAGTTCTCCACCATCACGTCCCTGTACAAGGCCCTCTGAGCAGGGTTCAGGCACTCCCACTCCTCCTGAGAGAATTCTATGGCCACATCCCTGAAGGTCAACCATCCCTGAAATGAGAACACATTTCGCCAAGGAACTATGGAGAGAGTTCTTATCTTCACATAAAACGAGAAGAGGAGAGATGTGTAAGGATGGATTCAGAGGAAGTGGGTGTTCTTACAGATCCACATAAGGTATTTCTGAGTAAGTTATGTGTCCCTTTATTTTGGCCTATTATACTTTTCCATAAGAGGTTAGGATGGCTTCTCAATCAATATGGCTTTTTTCACTTTTGTGGACAATATAAGAAATATCAAAATAGGAAATCAGGGGTGCCTTGCTGGTTCAGCCAGAGAAGCATGTGAGCCTTAACCTTGGGGTTATGAGTTTGAGCCCCACATTGGGTGGAGAGATTACTCAGAAAAAACAAACTTTAAAAAAAAATAGACAATCAGTACAGGGCTACCTGTAAGAAGTGTCATTTCTCGTGTTTTACACACATATTCAATATCTTAGATGAGCTAGGGCACGAGTGGTATCTTCAGAGATGACAATGTCCACAATGACTTTAGAGAAAGGCCAGAATCTAAAAATTGGGATAATGATAGCAACAGCAATGAATAAAAGCTCTTGAATGCTTCCCATGTGCTAGGCATTACACTAAATGCTTTACACGCACTAATTGTAACAACATCGTCACTCATTAAAGACAGATCTGTTCCCATCATCCTGAGGAGACAGCTGTGTCACACACATTCCCCGAAACCCACCCAAGGTCAAATGCTAAGAAATGGCAGAACAAGCTCCTGAATCCAGATGTCCAGGCTTTGGAATTGAACTTGAACAATTAAACATATATAGCAGACGGCATCAAGAGTACGCTAACAGAGGGTTCCCCGAGACAATTTGAAACAAGTTCAAGGCTAAGAACGTGGACATGGATAAAAGGTCATTATACATGAACACACATGCACATAAATGTCATTCTTCTTATACTGTTTAACTCGTGTTAGAGTAGGAAAAATGTAAAGCCATGGAAAACATTAAGTTTAGGTTAAGATTTAACCTCAACAATTAATAACTTATTTATGAAGTAATGTTAATGTCCTTTCAAAAACTAGGGGCTTGCGCATCCATGCATTCATGCACATATATATATACACTTAAATGTACTGAAATAAGAGAAGTCGTCTCTCCATGACACAAAGGGGCCTCCTCACAGGCTCCACGTCATTGAGTCAGCTTGAGATGGACTCTAAGTGGAAGGAGAGGGACTGAGGGAAGGCCTGGGGGAGTGTGGACAGACACGGCTCAGGCGGAACACTTTAGAGTCAGAGAAGATTAGCGAGTCCAGCAAGGGCACAGCAGGATTGACAGACAGAAAATCAACCAAGAATATGACTTTACCTGACAAACAGCCATTCCTGACTCCCTCCTTTCCTCTTCCTCCTCCTCTAAGCTGCTTCTTCCTCAGACAAGATCAGTCTTGAGAATTCAATCCTAAGGATCAAGAATCTGCAGTTTAATGCTTAGAATCAATCTACGTCCCTCCTGCACCACAACCTCACACAGGGAGACCTCTCCGTGTGGAAACGACAGTCCTCTGCTGCCCACTGCCACAGCAGGGGGGCTCAGGGACAGTGAACTGCTCCAGACACCAACAAGTGAGTGTCCCCACCCCTTTCTTCACAACTGGCTCCCACCCTGGTGAAACTCCCCTCCCCCCCAACTGCAGCAGTGGGGACCTGGGCCGGACCCGACGTTCCCCTCCAGGTCACAGACCCGCCCTGATCACACCCACGCAGAGCAGGGCCCCCTCACCTCTCCCTCAGAAACAGAGGACCAGAGCCTTGGTGCTCAATGCTGGATACACATCAGAAGCACCTGGGACACTTCAACTGGTACTGAGGCTGGGCCCTATCCCCCCTTGACCACTGGAAGGGGACTCTCTGGGAGGGCCACAAGAGCTGTATCTGCAATCCAGTGTGAGGCTGGCTGCAGCACACTCACAGGAGGCCAGCCCAGCACACCTCCCACCTTCTGGCTCTGCTCGCCCCTGGGGCCCTGTTGTCACCAGGACCCAGACCTGGAAGGGGAAGGGGCAGAAGGGAACATGCAGGGCAGGCGGCAGAGGTCGGGGGGGGG